>NW_028186367.1:417495-426116 GCF_003343005.1 Rhea americana | reverse complement strand
CGCGGCCGCTGTTTGCGGGGAGGAGCTGCCGTTGCCCGGGGGACGCCCGGGCCCGGCCCGGCCCCTCCGCGGCTGCCCCCGCTCCGGGGCCGGGCGTAGCCGCGCTCTCGGGGCCGCGGGGCGGAGGGCTGCGTCGCCCCCGCTCCTCGCAGCGKCGCCGGCCCCAGCCACGCGGCTCCCCGCGGCCCGGGCTCTAGAGCGAGCACCAAGCACGGGAGAGCAAGGAGCAGCCACGGGCTTCGCTGCGTGGGGGCACCGCTCCCCTGTGCCAGCCCCGTCCGGGGGGACTGGCGAGCAGGCTGCCCCCGCCAGCGGCTCTTCTGCCCCTGCAGTGGTCCCAGGTTTCTCACCTCCCTCCAGCTCTGCTCTGCTCTAGGCGAGTGCAGTGCTGGCACCTCCCTTACACCAGAACAGCCCGGGCTCTCCATAAAGCCATTTCCCCCTCCCTTAGCTCGCTCAGCAGTGAAGCTCATTAGCACAGGTCTGGCTCATTAACCTGCAATTTCTCCCTGCAGGTAAGACACACTTGCTTCCTTTACACCACCAGCAAGTCACATGGCTCCACAACAAGAGCATACTTAAATAAGCTACATCTCCAGGTAGATTTATATGCTGTGTTTTCCTAAAGTTTCTCTATATTTACTTTTTATTAARCCTTCCATTATTTTCTAATTCCTGCCATGTTATGAAAGCCCCTTCTTTTCTCTTATGGAAAGGCAGTCCAGGGTCTGCTTGTCTTACCACAAAAGTAACCATGCCCTCCCCTGAGTATCTTAATGTGATCCTATTTACATCTGCATAATAACAAGCGCTTACATAGTCCTTTTTATTCACTGATCCCACTTCCCTGCTATTCTTAAAAGTCAAGCAGACTTTTTTCAGCAGTACCCAGCTGTGTCAATTATCCAACTGCCTCTTTAGAAAAGCATAACATTAAAGCACAATTAATCTACAAAAGATACTTTGGTGCTGGTTTGTCTCTTCGTTTTCTACTACCTTACAATGAAGCTTCAAGTCTTTAATACATGCTGGTATCATTTGCTGTGCAGTGCTTAAGGCCTTGTGCCTTTAAGTTGCATCTTAAAATTAACGCCTTAATTGTAACTGAGGGCACAGCTCCCCCACCTGCTCACAAATGCATATGCAATTACAGCACTAGTGAGAAAGGAAGCAAGTTTGACCCACAGAAAGCCTTAAAAACACTAGTTCTCCWAACTGTACCTTTCCTGAATCAGCCTCCTCTGCCAACCTTCTTATCCCCTGTTATCTAGTACTGGAATCAGCTTGAGCAGACATCTTCCTCAATTGTCTGATGAGCTTTAAGACCACTGGTGCTCACTGGAAAAACAGCCTAAGTATTACRCTGCTATATTCCGAAACTATTCAGGAACAGCCCCAATTGTAATCTTCTTGAACTGACAGAAGTTTCCTTAGGGTATCAGAGGCAGGCATAATTTTGCTGGCACAAAACACAACCAAAATGGGCATCAGGATCTAGCAGAAGAGTGAGATCTTTGGGTTTTACAGTCATGCACACAGAAACATTAAACTCTGGAGCAATTCAGCAATTTCTTTGCCCCCCACTAAATCCTAATTAACAAGCTAGGCAAAACACACAACATTTAAGATGTTGACAAGTTTATTCAGATTCTGAATAAAGATTTTGGAAAATTGGTCTTTTGAAAGAGCAACTGAGAAAACCAGAATAAAATGGGAACACAGCAGAGTTAAGGTCCTTAAATTAAAGTTCTAAAACCAATTGAGTCCCATCTTTATGTGAAATTTCCTCCTATAATCTGGGTTCTGATACYTAGTTACATTCCTCAGATACCCAGAGACCTGCCCACACTATTTTGGAGAATCCAAAACCCCACAAGGGCTTCTCAAACCTGATTTCTTGCAACTTCAACAGTCAAAACCACTGCTGTTACATTATCAACAGTTTCCAGCATAAAAACAGAAATAAACATTTCAGAGGGAATTTTTTTTTGGCTAAAAGAAAAATATGTGGACTAGCAAGATCCAAAAACAAACTGTAGGGGTAGATACTGTTGCCAGGAGGGCTTGCGCTGCTTACAGCATGCTTTGTAGATTCAGCCTATAGGGATCCACTGATGACCAAGTAAATCCAGACACTGAGCTCCAAGGCCAGCCCTCTTCCCCTGTGCTTGCGGGCAGTCCTTGGCACTGTGCGCTCCAGAGGCCTGGAGGGAACTGGACRCCTCACACAGAATGAAGTGTTCTTAACGTTGTTTCAGTTCACCGTTTTAAGCTTCTTGCTTGGTACCTCCTGGTGGTTCTTGCCTTGTTTCCTTTTTTGACTTGGTGCTTCCTCATTCTCTCCATCAGCCAGTTTGTCCAAGAATATAGAGGCCTCCTTCAGAAGGCGCAGCTCCCGTTTTTCCTTTCTCTCCTCCATTTCTACAATATCACCAGCAAACAAAGCCTTCAGAGGTGGGATCAGCTTTGGGACAACTGGAAAGTCACCAAACCGTACCTGAAATACATTAGGCACAGAAGCACCTGCTTGAGAATTGCTCRTTTCCCCTTCTCCCTCGTCTTTTGCCCAATCAGATGGCAAGGTATTGCCTCTTCCAGTGTACAGCACCTAGTACAGCACCAACACCAAACACTACCAGCACAACACATAGCACACCTAATACCTGTGTACAGCGCAGCCCAAACATCAGTGAAGGTTTACAATACAACAATGGGCAGATGTTCACTCAGCAATGTTGAAGCCAGTTCACAGACCCCATAGGGTAAGTTACTTATTCACCCTTGAAAAGAAAGGGTGTGGACACGGTAAAAGTTTTAATTCACTAGTAAGCCATCATCACTA
Organism: Rhea americana; assembly: GCF_003343005.1. NCBI lineage: Eukaryota > Metazoa > Chordata > Aves > Rheiformes > Rheidae > Rhea > Rhea americana. The sequence goes on along the minus strand of NW_028186367.1, from coordinate 423,274 downwards.
GTACAGTTTAATACAATGACAGCACCACCAGTTTTTGGCTCCTGGATATCCCTTTATATTACAGAAACCCATAAAACAAGCACACCAATTCAGAAGGGAGTGAGAACAAAAGCAAAACCATCTTTTAAATTAGGAGTAGCGTGCAGAAAAATAGAAGTGACATGGGGCAGGTACCCAGCATGTTAAGACTGAAATTCTGTTTTTAGGAGCCATCGGTGTCTGTATAGAAGGTGAATTGTTCTGTCCCACCCATTCTCTTCCACATTGATGTCTGCTGCCAGGAAAAAAAGTTGTTGTTTCACAGAAACTACTCCCAGAAGGAGACAGTGTACTGAGACACCATTAAAAATGGAGAAATTCATGTATGTGCAGCCACACTTAGGCAGCAATGAAACCTTTCCACAGAGAGTCTTGATCAAAGCTCCCAACTTACCCTCATATGATCAAAYGCAATTCCAACCTTCTCACTGAAGTCTTCACTGAACAGTGGGATCTTGGCATATCTCTGACTGAAGTGATTGAGCATGATGAACTCTGCATTCATCTTCATCCCAGTCTGAATTGCCTGGGAGGTTGTGCTGCAAAAGAAACAGAACTTGGCACCACACATACCAGCCACTTCTTGCTCCATGGGCTGGTTTGTGCTGCCCCTTCAACACAACAAAGTAGGTTGGGCCCTGCACCTAAGGTCACATCACACCAACACCAGACACCACATAGCACTACGCTCACCGGGTAAAGCATGTCCCTGGCTCTTGGTGGGATGCGAACCCCAGGGCTCTTCTACGGACAGCTTGCATAAGCAGCAAATCTCTCATTTTGAAATGATGCAAAGAGCAGGAAAGAGGCTCCAATTACTTGAACTCTTACAGCTAAGAGCTGCAGAAACTAGGGACCAGGGCTTATTCTAATTGTTGTCTCAGGCATGCCAGCAAGTCCAACACACAAYATAACTTGCATGTAATTCCACAAAGTTGCTCTCAGATCTCCCCACCTTTGCTGGGGGCAGCACTCAGTAACACTGGCTACAGAGCTTTGTTTGGATTGTGAACTCAGCTGCCAGGGGTAAGATAACTTATTTACCTCCTGTGCTTCCTCCTGAAATGTAAACAAGCAGTGTGCCTCTCTTTTAGGCTAGTCTATGTGTAGAGTTACAACTATTCGATTAAAAGCTGTCCCCATTTCCCTTGTGGCCATTCAGAAGAGCTGTGTGTGTTAAAGCTATTGCAATGAGCAGCACACCACTGGACCCTCACCATCTGCTCCAAGAACACCTCTGCCTCATAAAGGTGAGAAATGGCACAAAACCCCTTACCTGTGTGTTTTCTCTATGGCTTCTTTTTCCATGCCATCCTCCAGCGTCGCCTCATGAATCAGTAGTGTAGCATTTTTCCCTGTATAAATAGTCACATATTCAACCTTTCTGGTTGAGTACCTAACATGGTGCAGATACAACAGACCCAAAGACCTCTGCATCACCRAGACATGGGTGCCGCTAGCTGCATATACATGATAGACAACAGTAGCATCAACCGATAGTCTGAATATACACTAATTCAACTAAACAAGTAGAGGAACTCTCATTCCCACCTCCCCTTACCAGTCTAGGAGTAGTACCAAGGGTTTGAGGGTACTTGTTTCACATACTGAAAGTTAAAGGCTTTCTGCAAAAGGATTCTTCAGAGTGCTTGTCACCTACCCATTTGCACTAAGGCCATGCAGGGCATTGTGTCGCCAGAATAGACTACTTTCCAGCCAGATTTGTGGACCACTGAACAAGCAAAAGCATTTTTACAGTGCTGGACTTCACAAGTCTGAAACTGAACAAGAACGTAAGTGTTAGACCTCAAGTCCTCCTCTTGTCCCCTGCAGCACCTGGCCCTGTCAGCTTGTGAGCTTACCTCAGCCAAGTCATAGCTCTCCAATAGAGAGTTGACAAACCATTTGGCTTTAGGTTTGATGTTCTCACAGCCCTTCACAAGAGACTGGGAAGTAATTATTCTGTGGGGGGGGGGGAAGAACAAAATAAGGACATGTACAAAATAGAACTTGATCTCATCTGTAAGCAGCCTGTTTCTTAGGGAATCCATGACCTAAATGGTCATTCATGCCTTCTCAGTTCAGTGTGTTGCAAAGAAGACTTTATCTGTGCATTCAGCTAATTTTTTCCCTTGTTTCTACTAGCTAGTGCCCCAGTAACTCCACCAACCACTTCTCTACTGTCAAATACTCTCTCCTCCAGAAATCCTTCTCTCTCTGCTTGCCCAAATCCCTTTTCCAAACTTGCACACAAGTCTTAAGTAGCACAGCTGAGTTATAACCCCTATGCCCCCCCCCTCCACCTTTGCCAATTACATACCACAGGCCTACACTCAGTGGAAAGAGTCCTAACAGTCTTCAACTAAAAGGTGAGGGGAATGGATGGCAACAGTTTGCCTTGAATAAGGACCACCAATGATACTTCCCCACATACCATGCAGAACACTCACTTAATGTCTCCAAGAATCTCTTCACAGTGGTTGTGGTACTCATGTAGCCAAGGCATGATCTGTTCAGGTGCTACTAGGAACAGAGGGCTAAATCCTTGACCAAGAGACACCTGGAAAAGCAAAGATGGGAGAAATCAGTACTAGCTGTACACTAAATCTGAGAGATGGAGTGCCTAGGTGAAAAAATAATATCCCCCCAAAAATGGCACTTCACCACCACTCTCAGGAGAAGGCCCTTTCATCCCTCCTTTCGCCTGCTAACACAAAGGCAAATTCAAAAGCAGTGAAATATCAGTATTACTTACAAGAGCTCTCCGCCTCTCCATCAGGATGTTCAACAAGCCCTGTAGAAAGGAAGAAACACTAGCAAGTTGTAATCAGATATTTCTGAGCCAATAACCACATCTTCCTGAGCTGCTGTGACTCTGTGGCCAGAATTCCTCTCAGCCCTCCCCAGTGCTACTGTGTCTGCTCCCAAAAGAGTGGGGAGAAGAAAATCTCTAACTTCCCAGTCCCAATCTGTTTTCCAGACACAAGACAGCAGCCCACCATAGAGTCTGCCCTGATCAGGCCCAATCCAGAAAAAGTCATCTGGTCCTTCTGTGCCAAATTATTGCAAGCACTAAAGGGAGCCAGGCTAGACACTGTGGAAGAATGACACCTCCAGATGATCCTGGCAAACCTGCAGGAACCACTAGTAGGAGAGAAGGGATTAGAAACACAGCAAGATTAGGTAGTGTCTTGGGAATGCTGAAAGAAACTGCAGCCCTAACAGCAGGGCAGCCTATATCCATCAGGGAAGCTATATCTAAATTCCAAACAGCACAGTAGGCCATGAGCAGAGCCCTTTCTCCTTCCAACACACTCAACCTACCGAGTGATGATCAGTATGCATGTGAGACACAAACACAGCTGCTATGTTACACAGCACTTGATCAACTCGCTCTCCATAGTGGCGACAGAGCTGTCCAAAAGTTCCTTCTCCACAGTCCAAGAGCAGGGATCGGGTAGAGCTAGTAAGACAAGAAACAAAGATGTCTGATAGCATCTGCAGGAGCCCTGTCCTAGGCCCATTCAGGGAGAAGGGCTTTCTGGGTTGGAAGGCAGACAGCTCAGTGCTCTACCTCTAATGCCACTCCAGTCCTAATAACAGAGGCTTTAGAGAGATTGTTCCATCTGTATTGCCTGTTCTGGTCTTGTCTGAATGCACCCTTGGTGCAGATGGTAAAAAGCAATGAAGACATTAAATGTTTGTCTTCTGTAAGCAGGTCTCAAGTTTTCCCCACCCACAGACAGACAAGTACCTGAAGCTTGAGCCCTATGGACTCCAAGATGGGGGCACTCTCACTATATCACCACCACAATGGTTGAAACAGCCCTTAGTCCAAGACTATGARATACTTAACCTCCTACAGGAGAACACACAACATGTTAAGATTTACCTAGTATTTACCAGTGTGGAACTGACATTTCGGATTTTCATTGGAATTGCAGATCCTGTTCCCAAGAACACAATTTCTGGATAAGCATCTACATTTCCTAAAGAAAATAGAAGACAAAAATTTATAAGGAAAATGCTATCTGCACACTCTCCATTCAGACACTTTGTTTCAGTATTTCCAGAATCTACACACCTGACATGTCTATTACTGCTTCCCTCAACCTCTGGCTTTCCCATAGCAGCAAGACTTATGAAGGGAAGACAGAAAAGGCTCACTTGTCTACATCAGAGCTGTCAGTTCAAGGAGGGACCTAGCTGCTGCTCCATACTGGGGCTGCTCCCACTTGGGCTAACTTGTCCCAGTACCAAGATCCAGACAGTGAGCCAGTGCTGCTGTATCATACCATGCAAGCCTCACTGCATACAGCAACTGAAACTCAAAGAACAATGTTTTACAGGAAGCTGGCTTTAGAGCAAGACTTCTCTCAAAAATACTGACCCACGCTGTAGCTACTAAGACGGCATTCAACACAACCAGAGCTCTACTCACTGCAGAGAACAGGGACACAGGGACAGTTTAGACACAAAGCACTCAACCCCAAGCCCAGTAGCCATGGAAAAACAGAAGTATGGGATTACTTAACTTCAACTGAAGGGAGCCATCCCAGTCTGTGCATAGCTCCTAATCCACACAGTTTCAAGAGGAGTTAAGAGCACCTCTGAGGCAGCAGGAAAATTTAGTATTTGTATGAAATTCCCGAGGTCTAGAGTACTAAGTCACCAAGACCTCACGTTTCCCATTAACACTGGGCCAGCAAGTTGCTAATCTTTACCTGGTACGGCAGGTAGGCTTTCTTTGCACTCCTTAACACGATCCTGGAAGTCAGGGAGATCTAGGGCTTCCTTTACAAATGCATCATGATCACAGACAGTCACAGCATCCCTGAAATAACAGGCCACACATCACAGGATAGGATGGGATAAGAAACTGAAGAGACAGCATCTTTCAAGGCAAAGTGCCAAACTGCAACTCTGAAATAGCCTTACAATAAAAGGTCAAATGCTCCTTCCAAGCTCTGTTCTGAGGGTTGAGGGAGATGTATCCTTGTATGTGGTGTGGGCCAGAAGGACCTGGCCAGCCTGAGCCACCCAACAGTAATGCTAACTCCACCAAATTAGAGCAGCAAACACAGCTCCTTAAAAGCAGTATGTTCCCCAGTGCTGATCTGATCCAGAGAGCATCCAGATACCAGAGGGCACTGCAAGGCCCTGCATGGGAAGCATCAAGACTCTTGAAAGAGTAACAACCACCAGAAGGAGTTCAAGGCACCACTCAAAAGCAAAAGGGTCCTCCTGGCCCTACTTCAGAGSGTGTGCAATACTACAGAGGTCTCTAGACACCTTTAGCAGATAAACTCTGGCTCTTTTTGACATCTGGGTCCTTCTATTCTGGCTGAGAGAGTCAGAAATTTGAGATATGGAAGCCTCTTGCATCATGTGGTCCCCTGCCCCCCAAATCCTCACTCAACATCATCCCCTATCTGCCCACAAGGAAAGCACCAGCAAAGAAACTTGCATTTAATCACCTCTTACTGTCTGAAGACATGGAAAGCCTAACAAGGACAGGGCTGCCAGCCTCCCTGAGAAACCTCTCCCTGTTACCATCAAGTCAGCAGAACAACGTGCACAGCATATGTGGTCAAAGCAAAGGTCATTGGAATACATGTGGGCCTACATGACAGAGATGAAAACAAACCTCCAAACCAGAGCTGTCTGGGCAATGTTTTCAGTGAGTCTATTCTTCCTGTCTTGCACCTTGGCTTAGTTTTTTTTTTTTTTTTTTTTTTTT
>NW_028186367.1:410341-417455 GCF_003343005.1 Rhea americana | reverse complement strand
AGATGCAAAGATCCTTTAAAGCACACAGTTGATAGCATAGGGATTGCTCCAGCACAGCCTAGGATAAGAATACAAAAAGAATATCTATCCATGGACCTCCTTCAGCTCGGGAAAGCTCTGTCTTATATTAGCACATGTGAAAAACTGCTTCAAGCCAGCTCTCAAAGCTGGGAAGCCAAAAAGATCCCCACTGACCTCTGCCACTCCTGTTGTGGCCTGAAGTGGTATTTCAGGAGGCACTCTCCTCGGACAATGGGCACTCTACAAGCAGCCTCTTCTTCCTACAGAGGAAGAAATGAAGTAGTACAGATTCTTCACTCACGAGTGTGAGGTACACAGGCAAGCAGGGCCACCTCTACCTTGCTCTGGTAGCTAGTGAGCAGAGGAAAGATCTCTGGATGGATAAGGTTCAGTTGAGTTTGGATCTTGTAGCTACGTGGGTTATGCACTGCAGCAGAGTTTTCATTGAGCACCAAGTGCTGAGTTCCACGTCCAAATCTTGGAGAGGAAGATAAGAAGTTTAACAGCTTCAGTCCCACATTAGGGTCAGGCACACATGCACACCCAAGACCACAGCTAACCTCTGAGCCAGATCCTTGCTACCCCAAAACAGCTACTCCTATCCTGGGAAAAACTTTCGCATTGTAAGAACAATCTGCTGCTCAGCAATGCCATAAAACYCAGCATTAGAAGACCACACACCTTTCCAGCCACTGCTGGTAGCGGCTGTCCCGAAGCACTGACTCTGGAGTCATGTGAATAACTAAGGCCACCTGGTTCTCAGGAAGCCCTTCTTGGTACCTAGAAAGCATTCAAATACAGTGAGAAACACATGAGCTTTGGTCCTTTATTACTCTGGCATCTCCTTGCTGGTATTCGGGTTTCAGGGTGGGAGAGACCCACCCCTGCTAGAAGCAGGCAGGGCTTAAAACACAAGTCTTAAGACCATAGTGCAGAAATTCCAGGTTCCACCTCACAGTAGACCTTGAGTTATATGGGGCTCAAGCCAGTTATTTGCTGCCACCTTCACTCCCCCACTTGGGGCAGTTCCTCTCCTCCAAGAGCACCATCATCTTCAGAGCCTTTCAGAAGCCTAATGTATCTATGTACAATCCCTACAGAGACATTGCATGCAATCTAGGCATCTAGGTTCACCACACAAGGGTGCAGCAGTCCCTCTAATGCTCCTTGGCAATACAGCATAGAGCACATTCTTTTCCCTGAAGGCTCCTAGGAAGACAAGGCCATCACAGTTAYAGACCGTCACAGGTCCTGCATAGCCCTGCCTTTCCTAAAAGGCTCCCAAATGCACCACCAGTCCTTTCTTGCATCTCCAGCTACTTAATAGTGCCACATAGCTCAAACTTCAGCCATGGAAACTGACATCTAGTATAGCACAAGAACTTCTTCTCAGTGAAGTTTGGCATGGATGTCTTCACCCCAACCTTCCCAATCATCCAGCCCTCTACCTTCGGAAGGTATCATTTTCACAGACAGCATCCACAAAGCCCTTGTGGGGACACTCCAGTACAATGAACACTGGGCCAGGATCAGTAGGGGTACACAGTTCTTCAGGCAAGAGCTGCAGGAAGATAAACAAAGGTCACCCCAGAGTCTAGCCACATACACAGCTCCTCTTGCACCTTTACATCAGACTCTCTTAATAGCTGTTCTACCAGTAAATCCCCAGCAGGCTTCTGGGACTTACAGAACCAGCTCAGAGCAAGCTCACTAGATGCTCAGCAAACCCAGTCAGTGCAGTTCTTGTTCCCATTCTGCCCTCCCATTACAGAAATTTGCATTTTGCTACATCACTAGTGCAAGCAAATCCCAAACCTGGTAGGTTTTAAAACAAGCAACAAAGCAACAGATTGCCGCCAGGAAAGGAATTCAAGCAGCTTCTAGGTCCCTGCAGTAGACTCAGACACCAGTAACAGCTTGCTTGAAAAGAGCAGCTCTGTGAAATCTTTATGGCACAAAGATACATCAGTCCTGCTCCTCAGGTCACTTACATGTCAACTGGGAATGGCCAGAGCTGGCTATGCCTCTAGCATCACTCTAGAACTTGAGATTAAGGTTTGTTTGTCCTTCACACAGGAACCATTTAACTTCCTCACGGCGTAAAAAGTGCAAACAGAGTGAGGAGCTAATGATGGCTACAAAAGCAACCAGACTTCAGGTCTAAAACACGCAAGGATTAACCGTAATAATTCCCTCCTAAATCTGAATTAGGTTTGGGGGCTCGGGAAGAGGAGATGAGGAAGCATAGACAAATTGCAGATGTACGCCACCATTATTAGCTCATTTCAGAGTGTGCTTCCCTAATCATACTCTGCAATAGTCTCAGAGAGACAGACAGGAGACACCTCATGCGGGACACTTTCAGTAACAGTTTGAGCCTAAAACAGGGATCAGTCACCAAGCAAAGGATCAACTCAAGAGCCCCAGAACAGCAAAACCCTGTCAATGCACTCTAGCAAGGATGAGAAGAAATAAGCAGATACTTATCCTACCCTACTCCCACAAGCACAGAGGCACATTTATAAGCATCCCAACGCCCCTTTTAYCCACAGCATTCTGCATGAGATTGTCTCTACCCTCCCACCCTCCTTGGGCCCACAAGATGATGCAAACCCACAACAGAAGACACAGATGAATCTTACCTCTCTGCCTTCAAAAGTGACGCTCTCTCCATTTTTGAGAGCTGTGATTATGGGAAGAATGGCTGGAGTTCCCCTGAAAGCAAGGCCATTTAAATGTTTAGCATAACAATAATATGATTGGAGCTGCCTCATTCCCCAGACTGGGCTCTTATACTTACACTGGTAGGCCTAGCTCCTGTGCTTTAGCTGCTAAGAATTTTCCTTTCTTTGGGTGAATCTGAAATAAATAAGTAAATAATCAACCAAATATAGAGCCTTAAACATGGCCAGGAAATCCACTTCCATATACTGCCATATACATGCACTTCCATATACATAAGCTCAGGGCATTTTTTTTCCTTTACCCTCAGTATCTGATGTTGTGTACACAAAGTCATCCCCACTGTTTAAGTTATCTGACCTGGAGAATCTAGGGCTTTGGACATACCCACAATCTGCAGAGGGTAAATAGTAAACCTTCAACAAGTCGTCATCTTTTAGACAAGGAGGGCAGAGCAGTTTTGTACTATCCATTCAACAGCCACTAGTCTACTCCCCAAAAGTTTTTACCAGTCCTTTTGGTTTCTAGAACCATGCTGCTCCCTCTCACGTCTTTTTTTTTAAGCAAGTAAGCAGCAAGCAAGAATGGAACCCGTCTAATCTTAACAGGCTAGTTCATAAAGAACATTTACTAAAACTGTCTTTAATTTTTATAGGTTCCTACCCATTCCAGCTTCTCTGACCTTTACAAGGAAGAATCATAGAACTATATAAAGTCCTGGTTGAAAAACGTCACCTCCAATTAAACCTATTCGGCAAGACAAAATAGTGATCTAGAGACCACTGTGGCCAGTCTTACCTTACAAAGGAAAGCCATCACCAGATCAGGATGCCTGCCACTACACTTCTCTGTATCACCTGTAGAAGAAAGCAAGATTAGTCAGGATCATCACTTATTCACTACTCACTTTCCTGAAAGCCAAAGTGCTTCAACATTTGCTAAAGCATTTACAGAAACCACAGCACCCTATTATCCAGCCAACTCAGAGCCCAGCAGCAAAGTGTTCCAAGCATCTAAGGCTAGAGAACTCACAGTTTCAGCTATAATAAACCAAAATAAAGCCCAAAACTGAAAAATAATTAATCTCAACATCTACCTGCAAATAAACTTCAAAAAAGCTACAGAGCCTAACGGTACACCAAGCAGAAATCACATCCCATTTCTAGGCTGTATTAGTTCTGCATCAGCTTCTAAACTACCAGAGCCCATTCTGCCCCATATAAATCCTTCAGCTGAGGACATCTACACATCCCACTTTTACAGAGTAACAGCCTGAAGCACAAATGCACATGCTCCAGTTTGCTTTTATTTCAATTATAATTAAAAAGAGTATTCAGTTTTTTCACCTGCTTTTCTTGGGGTTTCTTTTTCCTTGCCCCCCTCCAGGCCTTGCTGCACAGGTTTTGGGGATCCAGGACCTGGATCATCTTTTGGGCTATTTCCACCTTGGGCTGACRCTCCAGGACTCAGAGGCAACATTCTTTCAGCATCTACCAGCTTTCCTGTCCCAAATCCAAGAAATCAAGACAAATTCACTCACACAAAGACAAGAGAAGCACTAGCAGCAACCCTTCTTCCACATCAGTCATGTTTAAATGGCCCTAGAATAAAGAACTCTCCCCCTCAATCCAACTTGCTCATGCACATTCTAGCCACTACTTGTTCAAGTTCTTCAGACGCTCTCCAACAGCTAGACTCCGTTAAGCCTATACCTGTGCCCTAAATTTTGCAGCTTTCAGTTGTAAGAAAACTCAAGTGGTTAAAAAAAGCTCCATTGCACATGTTATTCTACATACTCTCACCAAAGGGAACAAACTAAGCCCCTGACTCAGCATATCTTGTTTGTGTGAAAGAGACCCATCTCCTGAGAGCAAATATGCAAATTCACAAACCTCTCCTTACTTAAGACTTCCAAATAGAAGTCACTCCTATAACCACCTTAAAGCATGATTACTAAACATGTGCTTTTCCTCTCTGACTCCAACTTCATACACTCACCTATAAGAGGTATTTGGTAGACTGTCATTGTCTCATCCTTATACTCCGGCTCTGTGTGCAACTGTACAGCTTGAAAGAGATAAAAATAGGCATTAACAAGTTAATAAGAGATTCAAACTCCAGAAGAATTCAAGAAATCAGAAAAAGACATTTTTCCTCCCCCAGAGAAAAACTGCTAAAGACCCCCACCTCACTGCCAAGATTAATGAATAACTGATGCTCTTAAGAGTCCACCATCCATAAATCATCATCCACAAAACCACAGTACAGAGATTCATTGGCAGTCCCTAGAGGCATACTGCCTTGATAATGCTTTCAAGATTAGTTCTGGTCAGGTAGACTGGTAGCTGCCTACCAGAAATAGTGCTGGAAACACTCTTTCCTTTTAAGTAGTTCTTGTGATGGATTTGAACATCAAATGGGATCAAAACACAACTGCTCAAAACTTTCCTCAAAAGGATCTAAATCAGARTCATGCTTTCTGAAATTATTCCAGCTCAACAGAATTTTGGCCACAGTTGAAATCAAAAGAATTTGTTACAAGTTCATATTCAGTTACGAATTACTGATGTACATACCTAAGTCCATTCTCTTTAAAGGTCCAGGAAAGAGTCGAATGGCTTTCAAGTAGCTTTGCTGGAAAAGAGACAGTGTTTTGGGAAGCCACAGCTGAAGCAGTATAAAATGCCAGTACCACTTTCAAAGGTAAAGTTACGGTTTTCTTCCAGTAAAGTATGACTAAAGATTCAACTCTTAGTCAAGAAAAACTCGGACACTATGTAGCCAGCCAGAAGGCACTGKGCTACTGTCTCACCTACAGCACACATTATCCATTTAGAAAGAGAATGGAAAATTTAAGGTGAAGATTCCCCCCAACAAGCCCTCCCTTTTCCTTCAGCATAAATACCCAGCAGATTCTGCAATGAAATAAAACAATTCTGAGGACTGGAAATTCTTCACCTAGACACAACTTTAGGCTGGCAAGCACTGCCTTGACCAGAAGATTAGAGATATCAAGTTTCTATTAAAAGAATATGTGAAGAGGGAAAGCAGATACAAGAACAAAGGATGTCCTTTCTTCTGAAAGATGATTTACTAGGAATTTAGCTGTCAAGACACTTTCAAGGAGCAGATGCTACTCTGYGTATAACCAAATAGACTTGCTTTGTAAAACCAGCCTTTCAGGCAAAACCAAACAGGCCAGCATTAACTCAGACTAGCACCTTATACCTGTAAGATGATTCACTGTCTTGACGCTAGTTTCCCAAAAGCAAGGCAAGCTTTAACATTTGAAAGGTTCCCTTCTGCTTCTGCAAGTTTCCACTACTTACCAGCTTTGGTGGCCCTAAGAAAACACATCTTTGAAGTCCAATGGCCTTTAATGTGAGAATCATGCCTAAAACAAAKCAGAGAGACAAGCTTTATCACAGCCCCACAGTCCTTCGGTGGATCACGTGAGAAAGATCCCTCTCACTGCCAAGGAGTGCCTGGCCTCTCAGCAAATATCAGACCTGAACTTAGGTCTAAATTCAAATTTGTCTTGCCTTTCTGAGAGTTTCAACAAGTCATTTATCTCCACGTATGTTCATAGTCAGAAGTGACAACAAGTTACCCAAACTCCTTCCCATTTCTTTTCTTGGAAACTTTCAGAATTTCTGTCTGACCTAATCTCGTCCTTCTTTGTGCACAGCGGTCAAATCAGAAACCTCTGGAAGTCCCTTCCCATTGAATTATTCTGACTCACAAAAGGTTCCAAACTGGCAAAGTAGGAATCACAATGCTTCTACTCCAGCACATTTTGGGAAGACAAAGCCATGTGCACTGGTGAGGCAAGGCCTCTTCCACCATGTGGCAGCATGCACTGATGCAGGGAGCATACTACAGCTGAGAGCACAGCAGCGCCTCACATGCTACCACATTGCTCTGACAAAGCTTTTCCTCCCTCCATCTCTACATAAAACACCTCAAGTACTACCCTAGAGACATCTGGCAAAGCAGCCACTTCTGACCTAGACACAACTGCTGCCTGTAGCAAGCTCCAGCTACGGGAATCCAACCCAGGAGCCAGGCTGGCACTGGGGTCCCTCACCAGCCAGCCCCACTCACCTGGCAGCCCACCAACGTTGGCCCAGGCCACCCTGCTCAGGAAGATGCTGTCCAGGTGGGAGATCTTCAGCCTGAGGAGAAAGTACGGGGGTGTAAGCTGGGACGGAGACAGACACAGAGAGGAGGCGGCAGCGCGTGGCYGCTCCCGGCATCCTGCACTTACTTGTGCTCCTGCATGGCCCGCTGCACACCCTCGCCGCAGTTGAAGAGGTACCTGAGGGAAACGGAGAGTCAGGCTCGGGGCGGGCCCAGGCCATGCCGGCCGCGGTGCGCAGCGCGTGGCTGCTCCCGGCATCCTGCACTTACT
>NW_028186367.1:408271-409892 GCF_003343005.1 Rhea americana | reverse complement strand
AACGAGCATTGTGGGTTCGGCGTGACGTTCTCCACCACGTGACAGGGCCTGTCCAATCAGGCCTGCGCGGACGGCACGGCGCGGCGCGGCGCGGCGCGGCGCGGCCCCCTGCGGGGACGTAGCGCGCGGGCGCGGGCCGGGAGGTGTCGCGCGGCCTCCTGCTGGCGGCCGTTGGCGCGGCCGCCCCGGGCCCGCGGTGCGCTCGCCGTCCCGCCGCTTCCTTCCCCCACCGGCTTCCGCCGGCGCACTCGGGCCACGGGGTCCTTCAGCTCCCCTCGCCTGTCGCTGTGGGCATGAGGCGATGCCTTCAAGGCGGGGCCGGCGAGGCCACCGGGCCGCCTCGGAAGGGCTTGGGCCGAGCCTGAGCCCACGCAGCTTCAGGCCCGGCGGCCGAGGCGGGATGCGCAGGGCCTGGGAGCCGGGCGGAGGGGCATGGAGGTGGCTGGGGCTGCAGCATGTGCCCCGYGAGGAGAGGCTGAGGGAGCCAGGMGAGCTCAGCCTGCAGGAGAGGTGTCCTTGGGAGGACCCGCAGCAGCTTTCCAGTACCCACATGGAGGTCACCGAGGGGCCAGACCCAGCTCTTCACAGTATATCAGCAGAGGACAACGGGCGTAAATTAAAACAAGAGAGGCTGCAGCTCAATATAAGGGAAGACTTTTTCCCTGTGAGGATAGAGCTGACCCTGCTTTGAGCACAGAGTTGGACTAGGAGCTTTGGGAGAGCCCATCCAACCTGAATTATCCTATGATTCTTTAGCCTCCTTGCAGTTTCTGGTTGCTCACAAACTCCTCTTCCATCATGTGCCTTGTAGAGGACCTGTTTATGAATACTAGATGATCCAGGCCTTGAATCTGTTTATTTTTTAACTGTCCAAATCTACTGTGATTACTTAGGCTTCTCTTGGACTTTCTGTTTGGTTTAAAAAGAACCGCTAAATTTTATTGTAACCAGAGTACTCCAATGTAAACAATGCTAATCATCAATAACCCTTTTCTTCCATACTTCCAAAGGCAAATCTTATCTTTCCCAGTGCTTTGCTTTTCAAACACTGTCTCCCTTTATTCTTAGTGCCAAAGTTCTTCCCTTTCTTTTCTGATGATCCAAGCAAACAGTTTGAGTGGACCTGTCTAGGAATACAAACCTCCAGATCTTGCCATGGCTGTTTACAGATGTTCTGTAAGCTTTTGTTCAGTCTGTCACGGTCTATGGTTCTCTTAAAATCTCTCCTTCTGACTCCTATATCTTCACACAATAGTTCAAATTAACAAGGCCTTTTTTCCCCCTGGTGTCCCCCACCTCCTGTATAAAATAAAGGGAGTGTTCCTTTGAATAGCAAGCTTGTTGTTCACGTATGTTTTCCACATTACAGTCCTTCAGCTTAAAGCTCGCTAACACTTGGCTCTGTTCCCTGTAGCCAGATGGAAGGGAAATACCAGTTTAAATCTCAAATTGCTTCCCAAACACAACTGAAGTTTCCTAAAGGTGTGTGCCATATCAGTTCATTCCTTCCCTCTGCTGCATCATTTCCTTCCTATGTCAATGATTTTCTGTTCAGGTGAACAATTAGAAACTGTGGAAACATCTTTAGTGTGCCTAATGCTTTTTTTTTTTTTTTTTTTTT
>NW_028186367.1:200129-408236 GCF_003343005.1 Rhea americana | reverse complement strand
TTTTTTAACCCTTGGGACCATTGCAATGCTTTCTTAGGGTTCTGACCAGCTGGCATGGGATTTCCAGCCAATGTTTCTGTTGTTGATGAAATAACTAAATGATAGTGTGTGTTTTCTGTAGTCTAATGAATTCTGGCACTTTTGTCTAACCTCATGGCACCATTTTACCTGCACAGTTCAGTATTTGGAGCTGTGACTTCACTAAAATCTGTGAAATTCTGTGAAGTTACAAAACTAATACCCTCACAGTCTTACGAGGATTTCTTAGAAAGTGAACAAAAAACTCTGAATCTTATCTGAGGTCCTTATCAATGAAGGCACAGGACTGCCCTTTGCAATTTCAGATGCTGTATCATTTGAGCAGCTCACATTTTTGGGAGGCATTTCAAGGAGTGGTTCTGGGGTCAGCAGGAAATGTCTTGACTTACGGATCTGATTCTTGTTTTGGGTGAGAGTGGTCCTAGACTAACAGACTTGTTGGCAGAGGAGCAGAGAGATCCCAAAATTTAATCCCTAAAGTACTTAAAAGAGAATGATTTGTGTGTTTTGCCAACTTACCTGTTGTCATGATTCAAATTTAATTGGAAAACAGTCTGTCAGCCTATAGTATGGTGCTTGGCTTAGTTGGGAAAGATCTTGTGTTTAAATCTGGGGCATRATCTTCTGAAATCTGGGAATAGTTCTCTCCATTTGCACTCCTGGATGCAAAAGTTATCCCTTGTTTCTCAAAGTCATCTGGAATAACAGTTGTGATTTATTGCTGCATGTTTTGAGAGCACAGAGGCCATAAGCCATGAMTGGATTGTGAGAAGGCACAGGAATCATCCTGAACCTTTAATGTTGCAGAAAACRTACCTGTATTTCTCAAAATCACAAGATATGGTGCTACAGGGACTAAGTGAAACAGGCTTTTCTCCTTAAAGCCTCCTTTGCATGTAAGACGTCCTGCTCTGAAACATTATCTAGATCCTTAAAATTACAAAGCAGGCTGTTTTACAATGCTCTTGTGTGTTGCCTGTGGCAGATACTAGAATCACATCCAAGAAGGAGTTTCCTATGAAGAACTGAATGCAGAGCAAGGACCAAGGCCTCTTCCAGGACGGGCGCTCATTCCAGCTCCCCAGGTAGCCACTGTTGCCATATCGTGTGTGGGCATCTCCATCTTGAAGGAGAGTRGTGCAAGATAAAGGTAGAGTTTGCTGGAGGTGCTCTCATTTGACAGTGCAGCACCTGTCAGGGAAGGAATTTCCCATCCCTGTGTCTGATACTGAGCCAAGGACTTGCCCTCTGGTCTGACTGACACTATAAATACCAAAACCTGTCTCCTGCATATGGAAAGCCTAAGCTGGTTTGCAGCTTCCTCTGCTCTTTTGTCTGTGTGTTCTGCTTTCTGTGCTCCTCATGTCTATGTGCTCTCTATTAGAGGCACATGGCCTTTCCTAGTGTGTTAGAACCTGTTACGTGCCAGTGCTGAGATACAAGCTGCTTGCAAGTGACTTCCAGTGAATTAGGAAGCCAGATTCAATCTGAACTCATGTGAGGCTGTGGAGGGGTATGCAGCTGAATACCACTACAGCAGCAGACAGCCCTGGAACAAGTGGGTTGCCTGGAACAAGTCTCCCAGCCCTTTGATAATAAATGCTAAATTGCAGTCTAATTTCCCCCTAATGCCTCATCTTTCCAGCTTGTGAAGATCACATACAGTAATCAGCTCCAGCTTAGAGAGTCATTATGAAACCAGCATTGCCTGAGGGTTGCAGGGAAATGTGCCCCATCTGGCCCATTAATGCTTAAGTAACACAGAGTGATGTAGAGTTTYGTTAACTAATTCAACCAACCAATAACATCAGCTGTGTCATGCAAGAGATTTAAAAGTAATATCCCAATACTGTGAATAGACAAGTGAAGATGTTTATTTCTGTGACTTTACCCTGGATGATACCAATGTTTTGATTTTTTTGCTGACATAGGGGTGTGTATTATGTGGATTATCCAGTGTTTCCTATAGCTTAAGTTTTATTAAATGAGCAGATTTATGTGTAGATTAAAGATGACATAGGACAATATGAAGAGCTTAGGTGGCTCAGCAACCTACTCAGGCTTCTTGTGAAGGTAAAGTTGTAAGGATAACCAGTCTAGCCAAGTTAAGAAGCAAAATTAGCAGAAAACAGAAGACTTTGCAAGCAAAGCAGCAAAMATAATTAACTGATTTCAGGCAAGGGGACTCCCCCAGAGAGTCCAAGAGCAGGAGAGGGCACTGGGAGGAACAGGTCTGTCCTTGTATCATGAAGGTGTGACACTGTAAGACTGGTGGTCATGGCTGCCCTGTGGCAGGAGGCACTGAGGGATGAAGAGGATGGTGTTGGGAATGCAGTCAGAAGAGTCTATAGTTGGGATGCTCTGCATCTGTCTCCAGTACCTAACTGACACAGCATTGCAGAGCATGTGCAGGTCTTTGTCGTAAGACCTTTGTCCTTAAGGTGCTTCAAGGCCTGACCAAGTAGAGGAGACAACTCTCTGTAGCTCAGGAGTGAAAACAGTGGTCAGCAGCATCATGTCAACAGCCTGTTACATGCTTCCTAGCAGAGCACAGCATTATATCTGTCATCAGTAGCCCCAGCTGTCCAAAACTGCTTTACTAGCTGCCCCTTACGCCAAGCATACTCCTGCCTGCCTTGCCAGCACTTCAGAGGCAGTTGTGGCTTATGTAGACTGCACAAAGCTGAGTCCCAAATGGATGAGTGGGTGGAACAACTACCGCAAGCTGAGAGCATGGCAGGGCTATGTCCTAGTCTGCTGCATAGCTGATGGGGATATGACACTGCAAAAAGCTGAGATAGACTGGAGTTAGAATTCCCTTGGCAGCACACAGAGCCAGGGCCAAAAGCCAAGAGCCTTCTGATTTGGAGATGGAGGAGGCTTTGCCAGGAGTGATGCTCCAGTGCATTTAGCTTGTGCCTTCTTACCTTGGTCAGTGAGGAAGCCAGCATGGGTYTGTCACTCCTTTGTGTGACTGCAGGCCAAACAAGTGATGCCTAAATTCTGTGTTGCTTCCTCTGTACTGGATGTGAGTCTGTAAGATTAAGARGAGCTTAGGGATAGTCTGGCATTTTGCAATGTTGGATTGCAAAGAACTCTTTTCCTCATTCTCTGTGGAGTCCAATTTAGATGTGTGCTTCTGAGATTAAAGGAGAGCCAGAGGCAGTGGGGAGAAGCCTCTTTTTCTCATGGAAGACCAGGCAGGGAGACTGTCTGATGGGCCTCAGGACATGTGAAAGACTTTACACCACAGCAAGGTCTTGCAGACCAGATTGATGTCTCAGACATAGCTGGGACAGTGTGCTTCCGGAAAGCAGGCAAAATGCAGCTTTGGGAGACAGGACCTGATGTTCAGGCCCTTAGGTTAAATGCCAAGAGATAATAAAATCCCAGCTCTACTCCCAGAGCCTTCCACAAGATTCAAGCTGTTCTGTGTACAAGGGCCAAAACAAATTAAGTTCAGTGAGACCTCTTCTCTCCAGAGGCACTTCCTTCCCCACCATACACCAAGGTGTGATGCACACTGTTCTGACACACAGTGATATGGCCTCCATCTCCTCCTATAGACCATAGGCCTACTCCAGCTTTCCTTCTCTTCTTTTGCTGCACGGGGTTGGAGAAACCAACAGGACAGACCCAAAGCCACCAGTGCTCTTGTGGAAATGCACATGAGGCTACAAGAGTGTTCTGCTGTGTCTATCACCGCTAAGCATAACACCAGTACCATCAGAGAAAATAGAGAAAAGATCTGGACTGCTCAGCCCACTGGATGTCCCCACATACCTTGCCAAAGTGATTACCTTAGCGGTATTCCATATCTGCCATGCCTCCACCACCCAACTGCAGWGGAAGATGTTGACTGGGGAACAGCATGATTTTGTATTGCATTGCAGCCACCAAGCCCTCTCTGTATGGCCAGAAGCAGGAGTGCAGGGTACCATRACTGAGAGTATGACCTTCCCACAGGCTACAGAGGGGAAGATGACCAGCCAGGAAGCATCCACCTGCCCTCAGCTGCTCTGCTGCCCCACTGGTAAATGGCTCTTGGTCCTTGCTGGGCTGTCTGGGTTCAGCATGAAGAGAGTTCAAGGCCACTTACTGCCTTTGGTACAGCCATGCCAAACCCCACAGCCCAGCAGTCAGCTCTGCAGCCTGCATACTGAGGGACCTGTGCCCTGCAAAGCCAGCGCAGGCTGTGCTCTCGGTCTAGAGCCTTGCAGGAGCCCAGACTTGACCCTAGATGGCAGCCTCCACCACAGGTTCCCACCGGGCTGCCAGCTCAGCCTGCCTGGKTGTCCCTCCTTCCTGGCTGGCACTGCCTCAGGCTTGTGCCCACCTGGGCTGCAGGACAGCAGGACACAGAAGGTGAAGGCTGGRCAGCTCCGGCTAGTGTGGCTGTGCACAGGGCCCTAGCCGCCATGGGAGCAGTAGCCTTYCCATATGTCATGGGCAGTGGCACTGGGCCTCAGACAAGACCCCACAGCCACCCATACCCCCAACCTCTGTTGCCATGCCTGCCCAAGCCYATCTCAACATTCTTGGCAACCTCTCCTTGTGCCCTCTGGATCATCAGCCCTGTCGTCATCCCCCCGCCTCCCTCCTCACCACCGGCCTTAGCTGTTCTCCTCCATGGGCCTTCTGAGTGCTCACAGCTGCTCCAGGCTCAGCCCCAGCTGGAGATCCCAGCCGGAGACCCCAACCTTTCTCTTTCCTTGCTGACAGCTTGCAGTGTTCCCAGCTCTGTGACCCTGTGGCACGAGTGCCAAGCAGCAACTGTCACCCCCTGCCAAAGCACACACCGCTCCCCTCGGAGAGGTCGGAGGGAGAGGGATGCAGCCCTGCTGCTGAATCAGCTCTGTTGTGGGAACTTCAGCATAGCCCTGACAGAACTTGGGGCATCCCCAAGGCCTGTCTTCTGCTGCTCCTTCTGTTCCCATCCCCCTTGGCWCTAGGGCCTCCAAGCTGCCTTTACGCCTTTCATCTCTTCAACAGCTACTTCTCCGTGCCACCCTCTGGCAGGTTGCCCTTCCCTCTACACCCTCAAAACATGTTCCCATTCCCCCTATGGCAGCAGACTGTGCGTGTACAGAGCTGAAAGATCCATGGCCCTTTTAACCTACTCTGCATGCTTGATTTCAAGGTTTGGGAGCGTGGATCTGAGGGGTGTTTGTCTCAGAGAAGAAGGCAGCAGGAAAAGACAGGAAAAGGGGAATAAGAGTGAGAATGGTGATGGAGAGGGTGTTACACAAGTCAGGCAGGAGGTGTGCAGCTGCCAGGGTTGGGGCATTGCTTATACCAGAGACATTTCGCCTGTCTCTGAACAGGGCCTAAGGGATGGTGCCTGGGAAACAGGCACCAAGTAGCTGTGCATCCATGGCACAATGGCTGGTATGCTGCAGCATCCCATACCAGGCAGGACCCTCTGCCCTGGAGGCTGTTCCCATCATCTTCCCCAGACCAATACTTCTCCARCCTGGCCTTTATATTGCAATTCAGCAGCCTGAGGGACATCAGCACTACCAGGGACCCTGCCTTGACAAGAAAGGCACAAAACCTTGGGCCAACTCTGCTTCCCATCCTCATACCTCTTCATCAGCTGAGCTCTAGCCACGGCTTAGATGGCTGAGGAGCTGCTGCTTTTTGCCAGTTCATCCATCCCAGGACCTAATACAGGACTTCAAGCTGGCACTTGACATGTGGTGATCCCCAAACAAGTAAATAGGGCCGTGAAGATGATGTGAAGTTTCAACAGATACACCCATCCCTGTCTAAGGGAAAGACATGAATATTTCAAGAGCAGCCTCTCTTGTTCCTGCCTTACCTTGAATACCAGTGAAAATGGGCTCTAGGAATCCCACAGATCCGTATTTACTGCCAAATTTTCATCAGCTTGGGAGCAGCAGGACACAGCCCTGAGAAGAAAACTGCTCCAAGACTTATCACCCTCCACTTGAGCACATCTAGCTGAGCTACACCTTTGTCTTCCAACAAGAGATACCCTGGCAGGTAGGGATGTCTCCAAGCTGTGAAGAGTGTCCCTGCTTCCTTCCGTCGAAGGGACTAATTCCYCAGAAAGGAGCAATTCGCCATACTTCCACTCAGAGAATGCTTCACTCAAGCCCCGGCTCCCTGTCCTGCCTGCTTGACATGGTTCGTCTGGTACAGGAACAGGTTCCTCAAAGATCCTTGCGAGCGAGTACCAAGACTGCTGTCCTCATTTTAGGGATGACCTACCTGTCATCTCTGTAACCTCCTCCAAAGAGCAGGCTTTGATATTTATCACAGGATTTCACTAGCAACTGTAGTGTGTTAAGAGACTACATACATGTTGATGTATGATGATATAGACAGCCCTGAACGGATCAATCTTGAAGGCGAGCAGTGCTACGCACTTAGTAAGCAGCAATTATATGCAGGCTGGCAGACCACCTCATATGCAGCTATAATATCTTGGTTCAGGTATTGCAGTACCTCCCGCTACACTGAGTTATCCTCACTGCCCAAGTTGCTCTTTTTTCTTACCAGGGAGGCAAAGCCAGCACCTCTTTGCTCCCAAATGGGCTCAGGGGTCCTCAGAGCCCTGTGACCTGCTGTGTGAAGTGAGACCCCAGGATCCCAACTCTGCTCAGAACAGWCCCTAAATACAAAGCTACTTCCCTTAATTCCCAGTCATCCCATCTGCCTCCCTGAAACTCACTGGGGAAAGACACATTTCATCATGCAGTTTGCAGTTCACCCCTCGACCCAGTGCTTGTTTAATTCAATCCCCCCTCTGCCTTTATTTATGGGCCTTCATCTCCTGCACGTCTTTGCCCTGATGGACGGCATTTGTACATGTCCTTCTTATCCAGAACATGGAGCTTTGCAGCCACTTCTCTATTTACTGTAATTTTTAGCTCAGACACAACCAGAACTCCCACCCTGTCTGGGCGTCTCAGTGTAGAAAACAAGACTAAACTATTTTGGGATGTTTTTCCCTTTTCCTCATACTTGGGTGCTTTCCCATGTGGCTAAGTCTTTGGAGCCTTGGGGAGGGTGAACCTGTTTCGCACACCCTTCAAGAGCTGCCTCTGCACCTTTCCACCCACTTTAACCCTCCTCTGTCCATGTACACCTCCCACACAAGGAACCTCTGTGCTTCAGTTGGTTTTTTGGAGGGTAGAAAATGTATCCAGTGTCAGGAGATGAGCTGGGAATGTGACAGATCAGAACAAGCCTCCCAGACTCCATCATTGCACCATCTTCCTGTTAGCCTGTCTGGTTCTCATCATCTCAAGATGTACGGAGCTGGCATTTGCTGATGGCTGCCAGAGAGCCACATTTGCCATTGCAGGAAACCTTGTATTACTATCCAAGGCAGGATGCAAACATTGATTTGAACCCATTTGTCTGTGGTCTGAGATACCCCTGCGTACAAAAGAGCTTGGAAGATGCACCTTTGCCTTCAGTGCTTGCACTCACACTGTGACCCTTAGTGTATAGCACTCAGCGCCCTGCAGCCAGGCTGCTGCTGGGGGAAAGATAAGCAAACAGGGGAAGCAATGTGCAAACTCACCCCTCTCCTGAGACAGTCGCCCAAACCCGCTCTTCACAGCCCCAAGCGCAGCATGCACTGACAGGCACCCTTGCAGCTGCGGGCTGTAGTCCTGCCTGCGTCCCATTCCTCTGCTGAGACGGATGTGCATAAGCACTGGGAAGTTGATGCCTGACCTTGGCACACGCAGCGGGTAACAACCAGCACACCCAAGAGGTGCATGCCTTTGGCTGAACTGCCCCGCACCTCGGACACGCTGCACTGGCTGTCTCTGTCACAGCCAAGGGTCTCTTCATTGAAGTTTACTTAAAAATCTAATAAAGTTTTTAAACTGGAAAAATCTTTATGTGGAGGGTTCGCTTTGTTTAAAGGAAAAGAACCATAAAGATAAAGTTGTGCCTGAGAGGCGCTCCCCTCCCGCTACTAGGGCGAGGGGCCGTGGCACAGCCCTTCCCACCCAGCCCGGCTGTGGACGGAGGAAAAGCTTGTTTTCCTAACAAGAAGTTTGAAGATTAAAAGGGGAAAAAATCAGCCATTTGGAATCCTCTACTGACGCTGCAAATACCCTCGTTAATAGATATGTCTCGTTTTGTTACCTCATTTTAATTAATCATTAAACAAAGACAGCTGCCAAATTTTGGCTCTGGCTCTGAGCCTACAACTGACTTGGAGCCCTTGAAAAATAGACTATTTATGGTGCCTGGGTTTAAAGCTTAAATTTCTTGTATAAACTTTACCCTTCCTAAGAATAGCGTGGGGAGTGTATTGCTGGCTGCATCTGTGGTGCCCYGCGCCCCAGACACTGGACCCCGAGCAGTCTGTGGACGCTGCCACAAGGCTGGGTAGGAGCAGCATCCCTTTGGATACAAATGGCCCCATTTTGCCACTAAGGGGGAGGTTGTGCTGGATCCAAGGTGTCCCTCATACCAGCACTGCCCTGTCCCATGGTCTGAGTTGGGGCAGGTGCTGTCAACGTGGGAGGCAGGTTGGCATTCTGCCCAGCCACTCTCCCATAGTAGAGAGAGCTGTGAGGGCAGGGAAGTGTTGGCCTTTGGGCAGAGCATCTTGATGCAGGGAAGCATCCTGGTGTCCCCCAGTGCTGGGCTGAGGACTAAGGCTCCTCTTGGAAATTAAATTTATACACCTCAGAAACAGGGCAGGACATGGGGAGCCTTGGTGAAAAACTGACATGGGATTAGGTCACAACTGCTACTTCTAATCTCATCACCCCAGGACTAGGGTTTCCATCTCCACTTCATATATCCACCAGATATCASGGCCCTTGAGCCTTGTTTTGTGGTGGCTGAAGTTTCTAAGGCTGCCCTGGAGTGGGGACCTGGGGCTCCCATGCCTTTCTTTGGACAGTGGTTTGTCTGCTCCACTGCCTTTTTCCTTTCTTACATCTTTTAAATTATTTTTCTTGTTTTGATTTTTTTTGGAGGAGGAGGGARCAGTTTATGGCTCAAGCCAGCTCCAGAGACTATCTACTGTCGATCTGCCCTTGGGATCCTCCACATGTTACATGGCCAGGAATTACAGTGACAACAGATGCTCCTGGCTGCAGCAAACCGTGCATGCATGCCTGTTCTCCGAGGGCAGGGAGACGGCAGCTCACTGGGAATGTCCCCACCCCAAGCACAGGTTTTCACAGACAAGGAAGAACAGGAAGAGCAGCCCCAGTGTGGATCAACACACTTCTAGCTGGCCAAYTTGTACAGTCCATACGGACCTCCTATCCCAGGTGATGCTCATGGAGTGCTTTACATTAAAGCAGGGACTGTGAACTTTGGAAGGCACGTGTCCCGGCCCACTGCTTCGAGAGAGCATGTCCTGCTGCAGAGCATATGCTGCCTTGCTCTCCTGGCCTCCCACAGGTGACTGCACAGACACATGCACATGCAAAYACACCTACACGTGCACTTACACCCACAAATGAAATGTGTCAGAATTCAGTGCGAATCAGTCCTCACGCACAGACACTATCGTCCTGCTATAAACCCCATCCTTGCACCCAGAGAATTGCGCACACAGTTGGAACAAATGCATTTGAACCTGGGCCTGCATCCTCTGCCAAGCAACTGGCTGTACCATGCTCAAAGCATCCTAAGTCGTTATTTGACCATCTCACTCTAATACCAGCTTCTTGACTGTGAGGGAAATCTCAGCTCTCCATCAGGAGGCACTGCATCTTTTCACTTGCGGGCCAGCCGATCCCCAGTGAGGGGTGTGTTGTTGCACTTTGCAGCCCTTGGCTAATAGCTCTTAACATTGTTTTTAAGCTGCTGTGCTGAGAGCGCCAGAGCTGTTCCTTCCTCTAGAAGGTTGTTGGGTAATTCCTCTTAAGCGCCAGCGGGCTCTGCACTTTGTCAGCAGGAACGGTCCATGGCCCACAAGTCCTTTTCAGGATCTCCAGCCTGCTGTGAGCTCCCTTGGCTGCCAGGCTGGATTGCAGATGGGAAACGGCACTTTCCGAAGTTGAAATGATCAATAAAGTCCTGGTGCATGTAGTGCACATCTGTCTGCACAGGTGAAATGTTAGTGGGGTTGTAGCAAGTGCATGGTTGGAATCAGGCTGACTTCATGGGCTAATGACTGCTTCGACTGGGATTGATTAACCTTTTCAGTACCTAAGAAACAGCTGAGTTTTGAGGGCTGGGAGAACACAGTGCCCTGGATGGTTGCTGGCTCTATGTTGATACTTGACAGAGAGGCAGACCCAGTTGCCATTGCTGTCAGAGTAGCACAGCAGCACCAGCTCCTGCACGTGTCGGAGACCCTGGAGCATTTCCCCAGGCAGCCACCCTGGCACAAAGTGTGGCCAGGGCTGAGCCCAGCCAGCTGTGGGGCCCTCCCAGCCTGGAGATGTTTATTCGGGGCAGTCTGTAGCCGTTCATCTCAGCATTGCTGCACGCAGCCCGCCACTAGGATCTGCACCGGCAGTTCTCGCTGACCTGCCCCTCCTGCCATGGAAACAGAGGGAACGGGGCCAGGCTCCAGACAGGATGAACTCCTCCAGCTGTGTCTGGGAACCCACAGCTCATATTTCACCCTGCTCCCAGATCTCCCACTCGGGTGACACCAAACGCGTGTCACACATGCTGGAGGCGAGGGCTTATGGCCCCCCTGCTGCCAGCACAGTCTCAGCCCCTGAGCCTCCACCCTCTCTGCCCTCCATCTCCCCACGGTGCTGCTTGGAGCTCGCACTTCGTCCCAGCCGGCAGAGGCTGTGCTGGCTGGTGCAGGCTCTGCAGTCCCCCCGTACTCCCTTGTCTGGAGACGGCTGCRCAGTCTCCAGCACCAGACCCTCCCCTTCTCCCCCCCCCCACTACAAGTTAAATGGTTAAAATAAGTAGTTTGAATACACAGCCAGCGTAGTRCTGAGAGGCTGAAGCTGGATGGAAAAATAGCCTGGCCTAAGGGGAAACCAGGGACTTCTCCCAAGTTGTTCCACATATGCACCACAGATGCCCCAGGCTGCATCCTCAGTGCCTGCCTGGATCTGGGGAATGCTGGCTGCACCACCGCCGTAGTGCACCACTGCCTCCACTGGGCATTTCACACCTAGCAAGTACCCCCACTTCTAGTCTCCCCCCATCTCAACTAAAGTCAGAGCACTGGTGGACATGCATCCCGGTACAGCCATGTTGCCTCCAAGCCACCCACTTGCCCCACTGCCATGACCCACAGATCTGCAGTGCCAGCAGGCAGATGGGGAGGACAGATGCACTGCATGGGCAGAGAATGATCCCAAGCATCATCAGACTGCACCGCTGTGGCCAGGAGAGGCAACTCAAGCCTTATTCCAGCAACGTGGCAGCACGGACCAGCTGAACTGCTGTGCCCTGAACCAGCTCGTCGCCACAGGCTGCACAACCCAGACGCCAGACCTGAGCCTCTGCTGTGCAGTGCTGTCAGCACGCCGCACTGATAAGATAAACTGAACACGTATGGAACTGACGAGGAAAGGAAATTCCACCTTTGGCAAGATCGTGTTATCGAGCCGCCTGCTGACTCTGCCTGACCCCGTTACACTGCCAGCGTTCAGGCATCTCTCTAAAAACTTTCTGTGTAATGGATCTATAGCCCTTCTGGCTTGCAAAAGCTTCAGGAAAGCYACGGTGCCTATATTCATACGGATACCCCTAGGCCTGGGGACTGCCAGGAGGGAGGATCTGGCAACCCCACCCTCAGGAGCAGACCACCAGAGCCCTCTGCAGCCTTCACAAACTGAGAGCAATGTGGCTGGGTACCACCAGAATGCAATGTCCCAGGGGTCCTGCTCTGTCAGGCTGCAGAAAAAGSGACGAGAAGCCCAGTGTGGCCAGGCTTCTACACAAGTTTGCTGCGAGAGCTGGGCTCTCCTCCTGGACTGAACTGGGAATTCATAGAGCAGCATGTTGCGGGAAGGTGGTCCTTCGGCTTTCCCCTTGTCCTTGCCTAGCACCCAGGACTAGGGTGGGATTTCAGTGTCAATATACCATTAATAGATCTCTCCTAAGCAAAGGGACTGGATGTAATATGAAATTAACTTCCCTCGGGACCATCATGCCAGTTAAATTGTTGTGATAGGCCCTGTCCAGTCTCCAGTGTAGGTACCTTCTAGATCAGGAGCTGCCAAATGCAGCAGGCTTGTGCCACGGAGACCTGGGATTGGTTTGCCAAAGAGCAGGAAGGGCTCCATTTATAAGCTGTCAGATAAACAAACCTGGTGGGAGACCAGGATTTATGGAAGAGCTGCCGAAGGGCTGGGAGGGAGGGGGCAGACGGAGATCTTACTGCTATATTTGCCCTGCCAACAACTTCTGCACAGACTAAAGAGACATGTTTGTTAGTAAGAACAGCAGGTTCACAGCCGGGTGAGTTTACGGCGAGTAGGATATAAATAAATAGAAGAAAAAGGACTTTCCCCACACAAGGAAGCATCGTTCTGCCTGCCTTGGAAAGGCTGCCTTTAGGCTTGATGCTGGTCAGAAGAGGGCTCTCTTCTCACCAGAAACAAGGCCATGTTGATTGTTTTCTTCAAGGAAATTACCTGCTGGTGTCAAAAAAAAACAGAAAGTGAAGGGTTTTTTTGGAAGCCTAGATGTTTGGGTGATGGGACTGCAGCCACCATCATCCCCAGAGCCCATTACAGCCCCAAGAAGTGGCACATGCAGGGCACGTATGGGTTAATAGGGGTTGCTGCCACTGAACAGAATGGCCATTCTGCTTTTTATTGATGAGGAGGAAGCACCAGAGAGAGAAAGTGTAGGACAGAGTCAGAAGAAGCACTTGCAGTAGGAACAAAAAAACTAAAAGAGCTTTGGGGCTCAGTGTTAATGGGGAAAGGAGTTGAAGTCTGAGCAAAGACACTGCCTTTTGTCTGACTTCTCCTGTGTTCAGAAAATAGAATTTCCTTTTCAGAAAATCCTTTTCTGAGAATCATTTTCTGAAAAAAGGATTGCATCTGAGAAGACCCTCTCTCCATTCAAGTTTTCTTCCTAACACGAATAAACTGCAAAACTGCAGATTTCAGCCAAGGCCTGCGATCAAAAGGGGAAGCATTCATGTAAGAGATATTAGAGCATTATATATGTGCTGCATTGGCATGGCTTTGCACAAGATAGGCTAGCATAAACCCAGAAAAGGAGTTGCATGTATCATAAAGTGACACAACTAGGGCATTGAAGCGTAGATGAAGTCAGACAGCATTGGTCAGTGCTTCATTCTTCACTCCTGAAGATCAAGGACTAAGGTTGGAGAAATCGAGACCTTTGCGACCTGTTGTGCAGGTCCCATGGTGAGGATGATAATAAAGAGCAGTTCCATTCCCCAGATGAGGCCATGGCTCTGGGACGTAGGGGAACAAGCTCACATCCATCCCCTTCCCTTCCCCTCCCCTCCTGGCACAGTGCTGCTCCCCAAAGCTGCTTTTTGGTAGTCCTTGACCATAGCTGGTTGCTTCTTAGTGAGAGGGTCTGTGGGGTGTAGGGCTGTTGTGGCTGTATGGGCACAGGGCTGTGGTGTTTCACACTGACCCAGGGCAATGATGGATGTACCCTAAAAGAAGGTAAAGAGGGACAAATTCTGACCTGTTCATAGCACAGGACCCCTCTTGTCAAGAGAGTTCTTGATGCACAGTCATGCCTTTCTCTACCACGCATGTGTGCCCAGGATTTTACACTGAATATGTGGCATGCCTACTTGKTTATCAGCCTCCAAGCAGAGATCTCACTGCTCTGACTGCATTTATTTCTAAAGAGACCAAACACCCTACTCAAAAAATGCCAGGCTGCACTCATAAACCTCCCTATTGCTCTGTTTTTCAAGAAGATAGACTGCCAGGTGTCCCAGTCAGGCCAGGAACTATGACTTAGGACAAGAGCTGAAGATTTTCCAGCAGCAAATCCCAGCTCATCAAAACCTGGGCAGTTTGCTCTGAAAAGGGGACCAGTTACTCTGATTAGCCAGGCTGACCTTCCTAGGCAAATGGAGGTGCACCTAGGACTGGGACATAAGCCATCTCTGAGTGAGGCTGGCACTGGCACACAACTCCTTACTGGTTAGGTGGAATCCCTACCCAGCTCCTCACTACATGAGGTAGGTCTTTTCCAACTGCAGCTGCTTCCACATATAAATACTAATGTATTTAATGGGCTGCTAAGAGAGGGAAGGTTGTTATCCTTTCAGGAGACAGGAAAAGCACAGCAAAACCAAGACACTCCATTCAAGTCTGTGCTCTGTTGCAGTCTGATTTAAAGCAGGTTGCAAAGGTGTGGGGGTCTCAGGCTCTGCGCTGCACATACTGAAGCTAAGCCCTCTGAGAATAGCTAGGGAGTGTCACAGGAGAAAGCCGGCAAGTTTGCAGTGGATGAGAGTGGGGAGCTGTCTCTAAATGCGTTCCACAGAGCCCCAGTGCCTTTTGCATTTCACCAGTGAGTTCAGGTGGCTCTTTCTAAAAGGATGAATGATGATCTCTGAAGCATTTCTACTTCAAGGCAAAGAGAGAGAGAGAGAGAGAGAGAGAGAGAGAGAGAGTGACCACTTGGGATATTAAATCAAGGATTAAAAGGCAGGTGAAGGAGGAGGCAGCCCAAGGCAGAGCAGGGAGTCTGCTCTGGAGGGACATACACATCTGAAAGGAAGGCTGCAGCTACTGCTGTTATCTGAGCCCTGGCAGAGGAGGCTCCTCCTCTTCCTTAACTCTTGCAGAGTCAGAGAGCAAAGTCTGTGGTCCTGGGCTGCAGCTTGGGGCTGCCTGCTTTGCTGCGCGCTGGATGGGGGTAGCGCTTCATGCAGGGAAGCTCCAGGGCTGTGTGCTGATGGGGGACCACAGCCTCGCGCTGCTGGCAGGGCTGTGAGGTGGGGGACCACCCTTACTAATACACTCTAACGCTCTGCTCACACTCCTCACACATTTGGATGCTCTTCCCACCCCTCACCTTGGGCCATAGCTCTGCAAGGTGAAAGTCTTCCCACCAGCCCCCTGCCATGGCCCACCGCAGCCAAGAACGTGTGCCAGGCAAGCCCACGGCCTTCTTTCCTCTGCAACACGGGCTGCAAGAAGTTAATTTATTTTTGGAAAAGCAGCTCTCAGAGTTTGTCTAATTCCATCCGCACCAGCTCCTTTCACTCTATTTTAAACCAGTTCTTACTGTGCTTCAAGTTTATAAAAACAATCACTGCTCCCTGATAAAAGCAGCCCTAATCCTCGGAGAAAGCAAGGAGTCACAAAAGCCGCATCTCCTCCAGGAAACTCTAGCTCAGCTGAAAAGTTCACAGGTAATTTGCATTTCATACTTAATGTCTTTCTGTTCTTATAGCTGCTTTCTCATATGCGTGTTTAGCTATATAGGCACATGGCACTTACATAAGTGGCATCCAGTTCTCTAGGGAGATGGAGTGCGGTTAGGCGTTATTGTTATCTGCTGCTTACTCTTGGGTTGTTGGCGGGGGCCTTGGTGGCCAGTGCATCTGGCAAGTCTTGGACTATGTGCAAACCTACATGAATCGTCCTGCTTGTTTGGGAAAGAGTACAAGGTGCATTTTGTGAGTCAGGAGCTGGCCCACCTGGAATTCCCAGCAGGGAAACATGGAAAGGTTCAGTAGCTTGCTTTGCAAAGGAAAGATGATGGTGAAGGGCCATGTGAGGTCTTCCCGAAGGCCAGGCTCTTGCTTTGTTGCAGCTGTTTAAAGGCTGCTCTGAAAGTTATTTTAATCCCACTACCCGATCCTGCTCTAGACATCATCCCTCCCTGTAGGTCAGCCTATATGATAGCACCCTGCTTTTGTACTTTTATTCCTGGTTTGATAAGAGGATAGTGTCACAGCTCCATTAACTGTGGAGGGTCATTCTGATTACGCAGAACCCTCAGCCATTTAATGCAGTTTCTCCATGACTCACCAGTGCATCCCACTAAAACTGTTTAGAAAAGCTCCCAGCATCACTCATGCTCAGAAATCCAGGGCATTTACGGACCACTTCATTTCTTTTAAATAAATATATTGCAAAATGTTGCCTGACAAACTACTGAGCTCATTTGTTGAACACTAAAGCCCTCAGAAAAGACTTTGTCTTCCTTGTGCTGCTGTTGCTGGGGTTTCAGGGTTAATACTTTCAAAAGCCCCGCCTTGGCAGCACCTAAATGGTTACATTTCCAAGACAGTGAAACTGTGCAGGGAGAGGGGATGGGACTCCGAGTGCATTGCCAGGATGAGACTTTGCTGATTCTGTCCTCTCCTTGCAGGCTGCACGGCTCAGCCCTTGTGCGCTTCCTCTCTCTGATTATCACAGCAGTCTTTAAGGCACTTACATGTGTCTGGGAAAAGGGGTGAAGTTTTGGGTTTTGATGTTTTGTGCTTTAGCTGGTGCTCTCCTAAAATCTGTCTGGGACCTGGACAACTTTCTCTACTGCCTGTTGATAAAACATACATCACTTCAGCTCTCAGTAAACAGGAAAAAAAAAAAGAGAGAGAGCAGGAAAATGAAAGTTCTTTAGAACTGAAAAACCTGGTTTCTTCTGTAAATGCCATATGTCAGGTGACCTGAGGGACAAGCACAACCATATGGGATATAGGGACCACACATCCCTATCTCTGGTGCTGCTCTGTCCGTGTGTTTTGGTGGTCTAGTTTGCGGAGGAAGGGTAATGTGGTTGCTGTGTGGTATATGCAGGCTAAAAATAGTTTCCCTCTCATGCTCCATCTGAATGGGCGACCACATATGACTGTACATGGATTTGTCTGATAGTCCCATTTCAGTTTAAGAGACAAAATATCTTAGTTATGGCTTTGTTCTTCAGCTAACAATGGGTAGCTAAAAATATCTGACTTTGTTCCACTCAATAAAGTTCTCTCAAGGGGAGACACTAATGTTACATTTTTGCCAGATTCATGTAAAACTCAGCCAAAAAAAATTCACATTTTTGCCAACAACTTTTCATAAAGCATGTAACTAGCAAAAAACTTCACACTGTTCTGCGAGTGGGGCTTTGCTCTCTGCTGTGCAACAGCATCCTTGGGCTCGTGGCTGCCCAGCTCCCTGGAGGCATTCGAGGAGGGCAAGGCCTGGCTATGAAAGAGCCTCTTCCTCCTCCTCCTATTCGCACCCTCCTGGCTGGACCATGTTGCTCCCTTCCATGAAGGCTCGCACGCTTCCAAGCCTGCCACTTCCACGCAGACCAGCATGGTTGGGCTCAGCGGGTATGCGGCTCAGTGCCATGACAGTGGTGAGGCAGGGCATCACTGCCTGCTCGTGCCTGGCTGGGGAAGAGTGCCCAAACACTGCCTGTGGCAGCTGTTTGGTGGTCGCTGTGGTCTCGCTCCAATTTCCATATTTCCCGTTTTATGGCAGTCAGGCTTGGAGGCCAGCCAAGCCGGCCTGGTCCCGCTGTGCAAGCACTGTGTGTGCATTAAAAGCCTGGCACAGCCTTTCTCGACTTGCTTGCTGCCTGACAGCCAAGAGGAAACTAGCAGAGACCTCACTGGGCTGGCACAGGCTCCWCAGAGAGGAATATGATGGGTTCTCCCGCACTTGTCCCCATGTCCAACTAAATTCTCCACCTCCCCACTGCTTCCACTGTCCCCAGTGCCTCCCCTCTGGCTGCTGTGCTCCACCATTGGTAACTGCATCCAGACGATTGGGTCAGTCAGGAATGGCGGAGGCTGGGGTAGAAGAGAAGAGGTGCTCGCAAAGGGGGATGTTCTCATTTCATGATAAAGCATGGYGAAGGCAACAACTACAAAGCTATCTGGCAAAGCGTTCCCATCCCTTATGCCCATGGTGGGCTGTTCTGGTCAGCCTGCTTTTTGGGTAACACAGCATACTCCCTCCTGCACTGCCTTGTCTAGGCTTTGCAGCTGGTGGGCAGAGCAGATCTGGGGGRCTCCAACTGAGAAAATCCCTCTTTCCACACTGAAAGTGGTTTTGCTGAGTACACAGCTGCTCTGCTTGTAATATGCACCTTGCTTTCCAATTTATAAGTGTCCAGGCTCAACTGTAACTCATTTTGCTTTAGACTGGAGAGCTGTCCACCAGGTATTTGTTGAGTGGGACCAAGTCTCATTTTGCTTTGTCTAGCATAAGTAAAAGAGATTGGGTTTCTTATATCTCCCACTGTACAATAATTTTCCAGTCCGCAAATCATTCTTGTAGCTCTTTTCTGAACCTGTTCCAGTTTTCCAGCATTGCTCCTGTTGGAYAGACACAACGACCAGTAATGATGTGCCTAATTCTAGATGTCCTTCTCTGTGTTATATTTACTTTCCAATCCGTAATGCCACATCAGGAACTCCTTTTCAGTTGGTCTCACTGTGCCCCCCGTCCTGTGACCTTGTCTTTTCTCTGGATTCTCTTACTTTTGGATGTGTCCATGTTAAACTCTATTGGGRTTCAGGCTCCTGTGGTAGAAAAGTTTCAGGAGAAGCTTAGAGATGGACAAGAAAGGAGTTTTATGTGTAGGGGCAGGAATGATCCTTCTATGGAAAGAGTTCAGAAGTGCTTTTGATGCTCCTGAARGGTAAAGGCAGGAGTGGTTCTGGAAAGGAGAACTGCCATAGTCACTTGGTGAGGGTTGGCTTATGTGGGTTAAGGAAAGGCCAGTGGAGCTGCTTTTAATTGCAATGAGTAGCTGATAGGATCTGATGGGGGAGGGATGCAATCAGGGAAGTAGGTCAGGAGAGGACACTACATGGCTTTTCCACCTGTTGTGGCTGAAGCAAAGCCTCATTTGCTTGTGATTAAGTTGGCCCCTTTASCACTATGGGCATGAAGTGGTTTGGTCTGCAAGGTGTGGAGGACCTGTCTCCTGCTCAAAAGGCTGAGGTTCCAAAGATTGGCTGCCTATCCTGGCAAAGACAAGTGTGTCTTTTGGGAACAAGACACTGGCTGAAATGATTMATGAGGGTTTTGATGCTGTAGTATTCATGGAATGTACCTGCTTTATTTCTTGGCCTTCTTACCTGTTATTGGAGAGAAACTAAGTTAATGTTCTCGATATYAGAAGATGAAGAAGTCCAACCCTTTGGTGAATACATCAGCTGTGGGTCAGGCCATGCAGGCCATAGTGGAGGCTCACAAGCCTCTCCAGCARTCAGGGAACCTTATAATATGACTAGGAGTGGCCTCAACACTATCAGGCCGTATCTGAGGGGCTATTGGAAAAGAACGAGRGCCATGTGTCAGACAGAGCAGTCTGGCAGGCCAAAGGTCAGTTCTCTAGGGTTGGGAGCAAGGGAGCAAGAAATTCATTGCTGAGTCTAGCTGTAATGTCACTGAATCTGGACATACTTTCTCAGGGCCTCAAGCCCCAAAGCACCAGCTATGAGTTAGGAGTACCTTGGACCAGGGATACAAGAAGGGGAACGAGAGCCCCAACCTGAAGAGCAGGGAACTATGGGGATGTTGGTCTGCAGATGTGAYGTGGTTTTGACTGGATTGTAAGTCACCTCCCCACGTGCCTTTGAACTCCATACAAGCTGATTGCGTTTGTCCATGAGCACAGGCTGTCGGACACATATGGCTGCTAGCTGACACTGGGCAGTTTGCAGGTGTCTCCCTGCTTCCTGGGACTCAATATGTTGTCCCACAGCGTCCAGCTGGGGGCCTCATTCATGGTGCAGCCACAAAGATTCCCTCTCCTGTTGGCCTCTCCTGTTGGTGCTGACAGGTAGTTCACAAACAGAGCACAAGCCCTTGCACCCTATGGACYCATGTGCTCAGCAACTAGCTCTTCTGGCTGCCTGTCTGTAGCCAGGAAAGCAATTTTCATGGGACAGGYAAGGAGAGGGAACCTCCATACTAGTCCTTCCTTCTTAACCARCATCAAGCTGATTTTGACTCTAGATGGCTATAGTGCAAGGAATGCAGTCAGGGAAGGCAAGGAAAGACCTTGTGACCATATCCAGGCACTGATACCTGGACTGGAGAACAGTCTGGCA
The DNA here is from genome assembly GCF_003343005.1 of Rhea americana. NCBI lineage: Eukaryota > Metazoa > Chordata > Aves > Rheiformes > Rheidae > Rhea > Rhea americana. The sequence goes on along the minus strand of NW_028186367.1, from coordinate 388,246 downwards.
TTGCAGACCCTGACTGCTCTGTACTTCAGCATCTACCTTCCACCAGCTGCCAGGAGATGGATGGCTCTAGCTTACAGGGGGAGTGGAGGAGCTGGGGTACTACACATAGGCAATTGATCCAACCACTGGAGGATACTCCTTTGGGACCTTCTAGCCACCTCTTGGTGTCTGCATGGCCCCAAGGTGGAATCTCACTATTAGGTGTTTATGCATGTGGTCTCACAACAACTTGCTGTTGTTATCTCTTATCTCATGAGCTGGTGCTACTCATTAGATGCTGATGGTTTAATTAAAGCTACAAGGTAATTTCTGAGAACTTCAGGTGGGGTCATTCTGCCTGGATATTCAGTCTCTGTTCTGTGTGTGCTGCACATGGCTTCCTGGTCAGCGTACTCTTCTCCTTGGATTCATGGAGCACATGGAGATCTGCTGTCGGGATTGTTTCCMTATCCAACCACTGGTGCTTGGCACGTGATCCTAGAGCCAGAAAACCAGTGCAGTGACCTTCACACTCCTCTTCACCTGGGACCTGCCTACATCCACCCCACCATGTGTCCGAGACATACAGAAGCCACCAGCTCAGTGCTGTCTCTATTGTCTTCCTGGAGAAGGCACAAGGGTAGGAAAAGCACATGTGCATTCTCTGACTCATGATGATTTGTGTCCCAGCCTCAAACCAAAAATAAAAGCTACTTGCATGGGCATTGTTGGAACAGACATGCAGGGCTTATCAACTGTGGCCCAGGAACTTCCTGACTTTTGACCTCATCCTGAGGGTGACATCCACAAGCATCCTGCAGTTAGTAATGGAGCTGTGCCCTCTCTTTGGATATCAGGGTGCAGGGTTTGCTGCATCTCCTGCAGGGCTGGCAGTCAGTCTCTGGATCCTCAAAGCCTAGTGTGCTGTGGGTGAGGTTGTCTCCTCTACAGACAGAGTTCTGTCTAAAAGAGCAGGCAACCTCCCAAACAGCTGATTTTTGCTAGGAAAATGTTTGTCTACCAGCACACTGTACAAAGTGATTCCTAACATCTATCTCTGGGGCACCTCCAGTTGGCCCATGAGCTCACAATGAGAGATCAATGGATGCATTCGCAGAGTTGGGCAGGAGTTCAATGAGCTAAAATAAAATCTAGGCTAAAATGAGCAGATTTTCCCACATATCCCTCAGACCAGCCAGAGAGTAGCCCAGCCTGTTGCACCATGGAGGGGAGGACACGCAGACACCCTTTGTCCATGGTCTGGATTTGATGTCAAAGAGGTCATGGGWTCCCTCATTCCAGCCTCTGCAGAAGGGCAGGGAAGGAGGGGCCACAGCTCCTCCCTGTATACCCCAGAGCAGATTGGAGCTGGGGTGAGAGGATCCTACACCAATCTCTGAGCTGCTGCTACTGCTTTGAGCATCAGCACCTCCATCATGGGGACAATTCTGCCCTGGCAACAAGCAAATACTGYGCTTCGTGCCACCTGGGCTGGAGCCAGCAGAGACTCAGACCTCCCCTAGTCCCCTGGACAGGCAGCATGTCCCCCAGGCAGGCCCTGAGAGAAGGAGGAGCACGGCAGTGATTTGGAACTGTAAAGTGCATTTCCTGCTGGCTTTTCTTCTTCCCCATTCAGGGGATGGGCAGCTTCCAAGCCTGCGGAGGAGTCCTGGTGTGGCAGGTGTGCCCATCCTGCTCTGTGCCAAGTCCCCTGATACTGTTCCAGGGCTGAGGTTGTCAGTGGGAGGTTCAAAATGGTTCTGTATCTCCTGAATTCGTGGCTGGCAGACGTGGCCTGGTATTTCCCTGGGTCATTCTCTGTTAGCCTGGGGCACTGCATGTGGAAGATGTGTTTGCAGAGAACTATCTGCTGTCACCTTTGAAGGCACCTTCATTCTCTTTCACAGTCATGACCTGTCTTGTGTGCAGCCCCAAAGTGATGCTATGACCACTGTCTCTGCAAGTTTCCAAATTTCCCCTAGAGCCTGGTAYAGGGCTCTGGCATCCCAGCCCCCACTAGCTCCTGCTGTTCTCTGCATCTATTCTGACATGGCACAGTACAAGTAGCAGGAGACTGTGGGGTTGCCCCCATGGAGCGGTCCCAGCCTCAAAACCCTCCTATTTGGGTTTCAGAAATCAGGTGTTGGACTCATGATAGTTCTGCATTTGGATCTTCAGTGGTGTCTGCTCAAACTTTGAGCACGGTGCCTGGGGAAGTTCCTCATCACCTGGAGTGCCTGAGAACTCAGTTCAGGAGGAGGGAGGATCTTGGGTTTGCACTCTGCAGTTCTCTGAGCATCATCCAACCCAAACATAGACTCTGACCTTTAATGAGGAAGTCTACCCAAGTCTCTCTGTCTGTTAGCAACATGAATGGGGTCAGACTGCCATCAGCCTGATACTCTTCATACCCAACAGATAGCTGGGGGCTTCACACACACCCGTGAGCTCACCAGATGCCTGTCTAGGTTGGTCTTCTGTCATCTTGCAGTGTTCCCTTTGTAATGTTCCTCTCATCATGTTAGAGCTTGTGCTAAAGCCATTGGTGCTCTCTCTGTTGGCATCAGTGTGAACTCAGGATCATTCTGTTTCCTCCATGCCACTGCCCAGCCTTGTCCTAGTCTCACATGGAGTAGGTGTAAAGGGTTGTCTGGAGAAGAACTGGTGTGGATTTGCTCTTGTGCAGGGGAGATTAAGGAAACATGGTACCTGCAAAACACCTCCAGCTTTTCATTCTGGTTCACTCTGGTTCAGTTCTCCCTCTCTCTTCCCCAGCAGAATGCCCATGCTGCACAGAAGGCTGTTCTGCAGGAAAACTGTCCTAGTGCCCTCCTCAGAGCTGTCACCCAAGCACAGCAGCTCACACCCAGCTTCTGTGGCCAGTCCAGTCCCCAGTGAGAGCCCAGGGCCTCCTACTCTCCTTATAGCCCACCATCCCCATTAACTGCAGAGCCAGTTTCACTCATGTCATTTCTCAGGCCTCCCTGGGCCAATCCAGCCAGCCACACATTGCTGTGGTCAGTGGCAGGGAAGAGAAAGGAGTGACTGGAGCCTATTCAGGATGGCAATCTGGCAAACCCTTTTTAGAGGAGCACTTCTGCTCTTACAATGAGTTTGTGAGCAACAGGGTGCTTCCATTCTGTGCCTCCATCAAGTAACATAGCATTTTGMTCCCAGACTGGCTGAGTTTTGCACCGTTTCTGAATTTATAAGAGCTAAATTGCTGCTGAGGTAGGGCACACGGTGAGGAAGTCAGGCTGAACTTCTCCCCATAGGAGGCAGATCAGAAGTGAAAGCTCAGCAAGTTTCTGGATTTTTCCTATAAGGTCTTGCTGAAATGCAGAGGGACCTGAGAATGAAAGAGCTGAAGAGAGCACATGGATCCCATAGGGTGTGGAACAAGCTCCAGTGCATGTCTGTGCACGATGTTCCCTATCTGCACTRTGGGCTAATGCAATAAATCAAAGTGGATCACTAGCAGGAGGCCTGTCAGAGCAGGTCGTGTCACAGGCTTTGACACTGGCCAGCCAGCTGCTGGACGGGGCATATGGAGTTTGTTTAACCAGCAACAGTAGCACATATTGCTTGGGTCCAACCGCTCATTTTGCAGTGCAAGTAACAATAACATCTATTTGCAGTTGATGGAGGGTTGCAGTGCCATTTGGGATTTGCTGTCAGCTCAGGAAATGTTCCTGTGAAAGTCTTTTCCCTCCCAGTGTTAGAAGAAGAGGCTTGAGTCCTTTCTGAAGTGGCACAATGAATAATATCTCCCAAGAGATGTAGCAAATGCTGTGAAATAGCCTCACAGAGCTGTGAGCTCCAGCTCAAAGGATCCTGCTGTGTTCTGTCCCTGGAAAACTTGCAGTGTCTTATTTCTACTCAACAAACAACACGTAGGCATCTCCACCAGCGGCTGTCATCACTACCCCAAGGAGTCATCCTGGCATGCCGTACGGAGTCCCCGGGTTCAGAACTGACAAACTGCTCCCTCCCCTGAGATCGTGTTTTCTTTGCTGCTCAAGCGTGTGTGTCCTTGCGCTGCACGGGGCTTCCCACTTGTGTTGTGTTTCTGTGGCTGGCCTGGTGAAGGGCAGAAGTGGTTGCAAATAGCTCTTTGAATGCTGAACTGCCATTAGCACAGTCGGGCCTGCTGCTCTCACAAACCTCACTGCTAAGTGGAGTTCAAATGATGGAAATAGTCCTGTAAGTGGTATTTGAGCTTGAAAAATTCTTTATGCTGTTGCTTATTCATCCCTGCTCCACTGTTCCACTGTCTCTCTCTATTTCTCCAGAATTTTGAGTATGGTAGATTCAGGCCTATGTCTACTAGGCTCCTTTAGTGAAAGTCTTGGAGAACAATCAGGATTCCTGGGACTGTGTACTTCCCCATCCCGTTATGGTGCTTTTGTGAAGCAAAATGGTTTCCTCCTCTGATTAGTAATGCAATCAACTGAAAAGTGAAGGAGSTGCATAATTCCTTTACCCTGACCAATGCAGCAATTGCACAGCCCTTCTGGCAGGGATTGTCTTATGTCTGCGTGGCAGCCAGTGCAATGGCTTCCTATAATGCGTTCCTACTGTATCCTAGAGGTAGGATAATGTTAGTGAACTGTACTGTTCATGTTTTCCCGGAGCTTTATCCTGTAGTTAAATTTCATCTTCAGGGATGTGTGATAAGGAAAGGCAGACGAACATGCTTTCGGAAGGTTTTCTAAAGACACTCCTTAGCTCAGAATTAGCAGGATGCAGACTATGCCAATAATATATGTCACTATAGACACTGCCAGCCTTATTCTTCCTTCCATACATCTATCTGTCAGAGGTCTCCTGCCCTTCAGCCAAGACACTACCTCTGTCTCTCATCTGTCTGCTTCTGTCAGCTCCGGATATAGCCTCACTTCCTACTCACAGAGTTTCTTGCTCCCTTATGTGCAAGTATTTTCCTTACTCCTTTTCTGAAAACACAAGATATCTCATATATATAATCATCTTTTCCTGATTTTTTACATCTTCCTTACCTCTCAGCATTTGTATTTTCAAGSGCTGCACAACACTTTATTCCTCTTATTTCCTCTCTGCTATTCCAGACTCTGCACCCATGAAGACAAGCTGGAGAAAACAGCAGAGTGCCAAGCGCAGGAAGCAGAGCGAACCAAAGGGTATAGAGGTCCTGGGCACTGCATGGTCAGGGCACCAGGGCCTAGGAGTAGTAAAGGGGCAGAGTTCACATTTGTGACCGCTACAGATCATTTGCTTGGRGGAGAGGTGCATTTAGTTCAGTCTGTAGTGCAGGAGGATCTCTGCTGTTGCAAGTACAGTGCTATAATTACTAAAATGAGAGCAGTTATTATTAAAACCAGGACATAAAGAGTGTCCTGAGGGCTGGTGCTCATAGCAATTAACCCACAGCACACAGCCAAGCCCAGACAAAGAGATAAGGGATGTCTAAGCTGAGGGTGGGAGTCAGCAGCTTTTTGCAGAACAGCCCTGGTTTTGCACTCTGTAGCTGTGCAGTGGTCTTGACTATAAGCCCTTGCAGGCTCTTCTGTTGGAGATTTTCACCCATATATTGTGCTTGGTAGTATCTGATCCTCTACACTGCATTCTCCAGGACCATCTGACTGCAGCACGCACACTCTGGGCTGCCCAACTCCCCAGCCATTTGTCACGGAGAAATTTAACTTTCTGAAGTCTGCAAGCTTGCTAAGAATAAACTTAATAAATTAGTGAGCATATTTAAAGTGCACCACTGCTCGCTGATCTGGCATTTTAATCTACTTGTGAAGCTATCCAGAGTGTTTGCTCAGCGTGTGGCCAAGTTCTGAAATATTTGCATGCTGCTATTGTCAGTACATCTTTTGACCCTTTGCAAAAGGATGGCAGGAGGAGTGAATTTATAAGAATCTTCCACTGGCGAAGGTAGCAGAGTCGTTCTTGCTAACACACTCAGTAGAGTTATCTCCCTTAGATCATCTTCGCCTGTTATTCCGATCTGGTGGATGAGATACTATTAAACAAAGCAGCTGTGTTTTATGCTCTCCAGGGCTACATATCCTCTTCAGTGACACACATTCTTTACAGGTCAGTTGTAAAACATGTTTGATGTTGGCACATAGGCAGCCTGAGCAAACCAAAGCTACTCTTTCCACTTAGGAATGACGGCAGTCATAGCTGCAGGTTAGACTAGCCTCTGACCTGTTAAGGCACGAAATGGCTTGCTGGTTTCCTTCCTGACTCTTCCCTGTGGCCACAGTGAGGTGGCAGAGGGGAAGAGGGAGAATATAAGGAGGATAAGGACCAAACTGTTATGCTCAGGGCACCAGGAGCTGGTTCTCCCACCCTCATTCTCTGCGTTGTTGCAACAGCTTGGATAATGGTCCCTCCCCAGAATGTCTAGCCTTTCCACAAGCTGCCTGTTTCTGGCCAGCTTCTGAGGATTCACAATATCACGATGAAATGGGACAAGAAGCCCACAGCTCTCTAAATCCTTGGCCATGCTTCTTTCGGTAACTATCTCCATGCTCTGGTGTGCACCTGGTGTAGGCTCTGACTCCACAGGGTTGAGCTATGCCTGCACTCCTTGCACATCTCCTGAAGCTGCCAGCACTGTGAGAAGGACCAAAAGATTTCTAGTTTCTGGGCAGAGCCATAGGTCTCTTGGCTCTAAGGCACAAAGAAGACTAAGTGTTTTTTGGTATCACAAAGTTAAGTGACAGAACTGAGCAGGGAACCCAGGAATCCAAGGCCACAGTCTCATTGCATGAAAGTTGGCATTTCTAGATAATGAATCATTATTTTAGACATCTACTTAGCACATAATTAGTTGTTTCATAAACACTGCTGATTATAAAGGCTGTACTTGTTCACAAAAGTATGGAGAATGAAAAAGAAGTCTAACCAGATTACTCCCGTCCTTCTCAATATTGAGAGGTCAGATTTCTAATGAAAAATTGCTTTGCTGAAAAATTGCTAATATATGTCATGGAAAATGGATATTGACAGGAGCTCTTCCTATGCATGGGGGCCCAAACAAGCCTTCAAAGCCTAGGCAGATGATAGGCTGGTCCTCAATATGTGGTGGTGTGTGGTAAAAGTCTGAGCAACTGTAAAGGTGGTGGTAGTACTGGAGCCAGGAAGAGGCTGGGATAAGACTTCAGAGGCCAAGCTAATAGCTGCATTTGGGCCACAGTGAGTCAGGTGAATCCCTACCTGGACATCTAAAGAGAACAATGAGGAAGTCAGCTTGAGAAGTAGGGTTAGGATCAGCGTTAGTTCAAACTCAGGTAGGAGTCAAGAGCCAGAGCCAAGCTTTGAGAGAAAGCCCAGTTCTCAGTTAATCATAGGTAAAAAGCCCTAAAAAATTGAAAAGAAATATTGTCAGGAACAAACCTCTTGTTCTTACAAAAAGTAATTGTGAAAAAAGTTAATTTGAAGGAGAGTAGAAAAGGGGAGTCACAAAAGAGAAACCAGAACAATTAGAGCCATAAAGGATAAAGTGAGGTGGAGGCCACAAATGCCTTGGTGTGACAAATAAGCAATGGCTGGCTGGGGAAGGAAATTACCATATCGTAAGAATTGCCCCACTTGCCCAGATGCCTGTTCCTTCTAGAATTCATGACATGTCACTTTTCAAAGTGTTTTTCCCTTCTAAAAATGACCATAACATAACCTTCCTCGCTTCACATTGGAGGCCTGTTCAGCCTGTGTCAATGTGTGACTGTTCTGTGGAGCAGCCCCCAGGTCCCACCAAGGGACCATGCATTTGCACCAAGTTCAAAATGCCCATGGATAGCAGGCTCCCAGGCTGAGGATGTCCTAAAGAACAGCTCACGGGAGAAGCAGAGTCAAGGTCACTTCTGCAGTGCTTGATGATTTCATAAAAATGCTGTGATGATTCACCTCTTCTGGGTCTATGAAGTCCCTCTAGAGCTAAGAAATGGACCTTTTTTTTTTTTTCTGTCACACATATCACCAGAAAAAAATGCTGATCTTGAAGCTTTTGCTGGTGATGATGTATGAGTCAAAGGGAATAGTGGGACTCATCCCCTGCCTGTAAGCGTGACCAGAGTGAACAAGAGTAGTGATGAAACCATATTCAGAGTTCCTTTTCATTATTCTTTGGACTATGAGGCCTGCAAATATTTTTGTGATTATCCAGTCTTGTTACCAGGTGTAATCTGAGCTGCAGGACTACTTTGTGTTTGTTCCTGTTTCAACCAGGGCTATCCTTTAGTGAAATAACTAAGCATGATACCATATTTGATAATAGAGATTTCAGCACTGGCCTAGGTAAGTTGTTCCAGTTAATTACCCTTGCTGGTATGCTAGTAAGGGTTGTGCCTTTTTCCTATTTTCAATTTGCCTAGCTTCAGATTCCAAACATTGGATCATGTTAAATCTGCTAGACTGGAAAGTTTTCTGTAAGGAAATACGTGAGGTCTAGATACAGCAGAGCCTGTTTTTTGACAAGCAGAGCAGACTGAGTTCTGAAGGTCTCCCACTGTAAGGCTGGTTCTCTTTAATCACTTTTCATGGCTCTTCTCCCAGTCTGCCAACGTTGTGGTGAACAATGAGCATCAGAACCAGGTGCTGGGTGGAGTGGCCCAGCAGCAAGCACTCAAATAAAGAGTAGTATAATTTCTTTGGTGCCCTTCAAGGTTACTGAACAAAGAATGCGGTGGCCTTCTGACCACATTCACATGCAAGAGAGTATGCTAACTCAAGCTTCAACAAACTCCCAAAGGTCTGATAATCACTGCTCCCCAGAACAAAGGATCCTGCCTTGTATACATGGCTGATAGYCTATGTTCTTTGTTCCTAGATATATGACTATATTTGGCTATATTAAGTGTCTGCTTGTGCCCAGTCTAACCAGCAGCTCAGGCCATTCTGTAGCAGYGATCTGGCTTCTTCATTATTTGCCAGTCTCACAATCTCTGTGTCATCAGCAAATTTTGCCATAAATGATTTAATATTTGTTTCAGATCATTGATAAAAATGTTGACTAGCACAGGGCAAAGAATCAACCCCTGGGGAACTCCACTAAATCTGCCCCTGCTGGGTGAGAAGTCCCCATTTACAATTGCATCTGAGACCCATTGCACAGCCATTTTTTAATCCGTTTAGTATGTACCATGCTGATTGTGTATTGTTCTAGTTTCTTAATCAAAATGTCATAGAATACCAGTCAATTGTCTTGCAGAAGTCTAAATGCATTACACCACCAATATTATTTTTATTAATAAAACTTGTAATTTCATGAAAAAGATGAAGATTAGTTTGACATGTTCTGTTTTCCTTAAACCCATGTTAATTAGCGTTAACTATATTTCTTTCATTTAAATCTCTATCCATTCTATGCTGTAAAAGCCTTTGGAGGTAACTGCTCAGAGCTGATGGCAGGCTGATAGGCTTACCGATCTCTGGTTCAGCCAAATACTTCTGTAAATTTTGRCAAACACTAGCTTTCTTCAACTGCCATTGACTATTCTACTACATCATCTACATATGGATTAATACAACCAGCAACATCAGAAGAGCTATATTCATTCCTTGTGTATCAAGAGAAATTGCTTCTCATTAGCTTCAGGTTTTTAACCCTGATGTTGTCCTCAACTCTTAGCTGCTTTCCCTATCAGTTTTCTCAGTTTTCTACAGTTTCTCACTTCTCATTCATTATTATCAGTTTCCACTTTCTTAAGTTATATATGGTTTTCTTAGTTTTTCACAGTTGTCTTCACTTCCCTCACAAGCCAGAATCTTTTTTTTTTTTCATTTTCTTTCGTTCCCCTCTTTTTTTTTTTAACTAGTGTTGTCTTCTTTCTCAATTGTGGGATTGTGGTTTTGGGGCAATGCGTAAAATGTTTTTCAACAATTCCCAGTTAGCATTCACATTTTTTTGATTAAATTCCTTCTCTGAATTGATTCGRTTCATAATTGTTTTCAGCTCTGTGAAACTGAATCATTTTAGCATTAAGTAGATATATTTTCAGAACAGAGCTTCACTTTAAATATTCACTTTATTGTCATTTTGCTTTTCAGTTAAATAAAAACATTGACTCTTAGAGACATTTGGCATGTATTTTAGGGTCATAAAATTGGGAAATGGGATTTGTTCCTGAGAAAAGATGTCTTCATGAAAAGCTTTTTGTCAAAATTTATTTTCATTTGAATAAAATGGGGCTTGTCTAAAATCCAGAACCACGAACAAGACATTGTTTGTCTTTTGGTAACTGAAGATTGAGATATTTCATCCAAAACTTTTTTGATTCTCAAAATTTCCCCAACATTTTGGATTTGGCAACCAAATTCAGAAACTCTTTAATCATTTTGGGATTGTTCAGACTTGAATGGAAACCCAATTTCTCTTTTTGTAGAAATGTAGATTTCCCTTTTAAATTGCAATGTTGATGTCCAAAATACCACATTTCATTGACAGAACATTTGAAATAGCATTTGTGACTAATTCTGCAGAGGATGCCTACAACCGGAAGGTCTCTCATGAGTTGCCCTATCTTATGGCAAGACTACACAGTCTCAGAAATGGGTCCCACTTTCCACTCTCATCCCAGATTAATGGTCCAGCAGATGACCAGAAGAGATGGGGAAATGCTGCTGGGTGGTCTATGCTGGCCCAGCAGCCACCTCATTCTGTGCATGCTGGAGAGCTCAGAGCTGCCACTGCATTCCCATGGGAATGTGGGTGAAGGCTAGCTGGAAAGAAGGTGTCAGGCCTCACTCTGTCTTTGCTGGTCATTGCTGCCAGCTTTGTGTGTCAAGCAGCGCATGTAGGGAAAAGGCAACGTCCAAAGTGAGATTGTGCCCCATGCATGAGTGCTCTTTGGCCAGCCTGTTTTATGAGAGACTATCTGTCCGGTGGGACTATCTGAAATGGTTATCCATCCTCATTCTCTTACCTGTTACTAAAATGTGTCCAATGCTCYACTAATGGCTTTGGGACTCCCATCTGCTCGCATCTCTGGTACTGACAGGAGCTGTCTGTAATTTGCAACTGGCCACTCAACCCACAGGGTTTTGTCTCTGCTTACTCACTGGCTGACTCCCCAAAAGCTAGCCAGATGAAGAGGTCTCAAGACATCCTCTGGCTGTGCACCCTCTTGTTCGCAAACACTGTGGTTTCCCTCATCTTTCTCTGACTTAGACCTCAGGGTAGCCTGAACTTTGTCTTACAGCCTCTGCTTTTGCTATATATAGTGCATTACCTCTGGAAGTAGAATTACCGAAGTTAACCTGGCTTGTTTTCCTGAGTCACTTTTTCATTCAAGCCTTATGCTTCTGCAGAGCAATTTACTGTTTTTTCAAGAGCAAAAGGAATCACCTTTTCTTACTTCCTATATGGCAAACCAGGGATTTTCATCCACTGATTCTTGCATCCAGTCTGCAATTTTTGATCAAGAAAAGGCATTTCTTTCACAACAAGACACCCAGACTTATATTAAAGCCTTTTTCCTGAAAGCAAATCTGCTGTGTCCCTACACAAGTTGGTCCAATGGTACTCAATGTTAAAAGTACATTGCATATTTCTGCATAGATCCTGTTTTTGTTTGCCAGATTAAAGAGCACTCTGCCAGGAGAGATCTCCCTCCCACACTGGTGTTGCTGGATAACTGGAGCCACTCCTGCTTGCTTGGAGAAAACAAAGCCTGTTACTCTGAGGAGGGCTTCTGGTTTCCTTGGATCTTCAGAGCTCCTCTAATATTCTCGGAGACTAAGGCAGCCCCAGCAGGCTTCTCACTTACATCTCATCTTTCTCCTCTTCTGCTTCCTCCCAAAAGGAGACCTGCAAGACTTACACTTTCTCTGAAGGGCAGTGTGTCTTCCATGAGCTGTTTACTCATGATTTCCCTTCCTCATGCCCTTACCTGGGCATGCCTATATTGACCTGTCTATAATGGACATTATTGCCTCAGTCACTTTATCAAGTGCTGCTACACTCCATCACTGGGGATAGTGTGAAGCACCCTGGTAATACTTTGGGGCGGCGACTCCCTTGGGGCAGTGTAAAAGCAAAGACAAACCTGGAGGGACATGGCCACTCCCAGCTTGCCCATGTTCAAAACTCAGGAGCCTCTTGGCTGACCCTAGAAGAGGGCCAGTGTATGTGAGATGCACTTCTGGTAGATTCTCCATTGTGATATTCAGGTTTGTTCGTGYTCACTCCGCCCTCTCCCTGCAGTCTTGGGTCACGTAATTCATGCTCAGAGCAGGCCAGACAGACTCTCTGGCAGACTCTCTGGCATCGTTTTTTCAAGCCTGATTAATGGGGCCAACTCTCCTCCAGATTGAACTCAAGAAAATACCATTATCTCCTGTGCAATGACTCAGATATTGTATTGCAACATCTTGTTGGTAATGTCAGATTGCAGGCAACGATATTAAAAATGAGCATTTTACCCTGGACAGGGTATTAACTATGAAATTAAATCTGTATTTATTGCCTTTAGCCACGAGCCTCTAGACTCTTCCAGAATAAATGTTTTTAGTTCTGTGCAGGAAGATTCTGGCATTTATATGCCAGACATTTCTGAGTATATACCCTGTGTATACATGCAATGCAATATTGTGAGCATATACATTACCATGGCATATGATGCCATGGGAGATAAGGTAAGCTCTGTGCCTTACACCTTGTTATGTCATGCTGAGGCGGAATATCCACCATGCCCTCCAGCCATTTGTCCCTGATCAAGTGCACATTATAAATACCGGTCACATGCATTTGTCTTAGCACTTTCAGCAAATGCCTGAGGAAAACCAAGTCCCTGCAGCTTGTGAATGAAAAGGGCTGTCTATGGGAAAGGCTCCAAAGCCAATTAACATGACATCGGCCCCAACGTGGCCATGGAAAGAAGCAGTGTTGGGGCTTGCCTGTGGTGCTGCATTACAGCAGAGAACTAGCACTTGTCAGCAGTAGGAGACCCACTACATTTCACACATGACAGTCTCCCAGTGTCCCTGCTCAAGTGCATGTAGCATCCTCCAGGAAAGGAGCAAATATGGTTTCCCAGGCAGCAGAGGAGGCCGTGCTGTGAGACCATGCTTGAGCCTTCCTCCCCACTCAACACATTAAAAAGTGCAGCAGGGGAAGGGGCCGGGCCTCTGTGTTTCCCCTACCTGAGGGAGATGGCTGGGGAGGACTGCATACCGACAGCACACTGGCTCTGTGGGGCAATAGGCTCACAGTCAGCAGTGTGATACCTGCCTGCCCCCCCAGACCCTGGGCTGTCAGTGCCAACACACTGGCTTCGCCTGGTGTGAGGACTCGACACTCACTCAGCGTCACAGCAGCCCCATGTTCACCCTCTGTCCACCCCTGGGAGGGCATAACATGGCTGCAGAAGGCATCTGCAGCCTGGCACTGGCCTCCCCTTTGGGCCAGGGATGAGCAGATTGACAGACTGCAGGACTGCCTGCAAACCGCAAAAGGCAGAATCCACATACATCCCTGGGGTGGGTAGTTTTTCTCTCCCTGGACCAAAGACCTTTAGTCATCACCCTCTACCTTCCTGCTTGAAGTGGTCACTGCCTTTTGGGAAAGGAGCTTTGCTGCTGAACAAAAAGGTTTCACTGAAATGGATGTTCTACACAAGAAAGGACTTATTCTGGCAAAAAAAAAAGTCACTGAATGTAAATATCAAAATCAAAAATAGATGGTTTAGTTTGTATGTAGTTATGCAGTGCTGTTATTAATGGCATATTTCAGTTTTTTTAAAAAAAGGGATCTTTAAAGATCAATCAGAAATCATGATGTTCAGTTTAATTCAGCCTAAAGCTCCCTATGTGCAAATTACCTTTTTATTATTTTTTGACAAATATTTGGAAAGATTCTTTGACTGAGTAGAGCTTTTGTTCTGGAAGATTTTCTGGTGGTGATTGATGCTATTGATTGCATTCCTTGGGGTGCACTTCCTGGAAGATGGGAATCAGGTACATGTGTACAGGGCCTGGCAAAATGCACCTTCAATTTCTAGAATGGCAGCTGATGATGAAGTCTTATCAAATCAGCTTTCCAGTGAGGTTTCCAGTGCCATGGAGTGGCTTGAAGTACAGCAAAATGGTCAGCTCCTCACTCAAAGGATATTAACTCTGTGGTCATTTGGGAAGGAGAAAGGAAATGAAACACCCCAAACTTACCTTAAAATCAGTATGATATAGGTTGCCTTCTCTAATCACAACAGTACAGCTTGAGATAGCAACATTTAATACAGGAATGGGTTATGGCTATATCCACACTGTTCCTTTAGGATGCTTCCCAGGGCCACCACAGTGGGGGAGCCCCAACTCACTCCTGTCCACATCCATACTGCAGGGGTTTAGGGGTTCCCAGGTGTCCTTTCGTGATGCATCACTACCTGCCTTTTGCTGTGCAGGGTGCTTGGTGTGCAAGTTAATACGAGTGTCTGGTGACAGCCCTCCACATTATATCAATCTGTATGTGGCTCCACTGTGATAGCCCTAAGGCCCTGGAAAGTTTAATTGCATCTTGATATCTTAGTGGGTATCCCTGAAGTCTGCCTTGGCTGAGTCCAAGGCTCACCATGCTGCAGTGCCACTGGGTACCTTTGCCACCTTTCATTCCCTCAGGCCTCCCCAGTTTTCTTCTCATTAACAAGCTGAAGCTACAGCTTTTAGCCTGAATTTTTGTTGTCCTCCTTCCCTGTGATCTGGGGTATCTGCTGTCGCATGAGATGCTAACAGCTTGCTCCAGAACATCCCCCCTATGGAGGAACAGAGCACAGGCAGATTCTCACTTGCACCCCTTGGGAGAGTGGGATGGGACTGATGGATTTAAGGGCTTTTCCAAAAGGCATTGAGTTTAGGAAACACATACTTCTTGTTAAATACAAGAATACTTCATTGTTGTCAAGTGTAAAAATCACTTTCTGTTGTTCTGTGGAAGCAAACTGTATTGGCCTCACACAGAGCCTGCTGGCAAGAAGTAAGTCCTGAAAGACAGTCTGCATTTAATAGCACTACAGGGGCTGCCTGACCCCTTGGGAGACAAAAAAACAAGCAAGATGCACATGCAGGCCAGCCTTTTTGACTGGGGCCAGCACACATTACTCAATGCACAAAGCTAGAAAGTGTGTTTTACAGGCCACCATTGCTTCCTGGAGACAGCTCAAATTAGGTACAGGCCTGGCATAGGAGGCTGAGATGGCCACCCTTGCTTCCCAGAGCCATCTGGAATCCCTCAGATTTGCTGCTCTGCTGAGCCATGCTGGAGGATGGGGCTGATCGCCTGGGGGCAGACAGGGACATGACCCATGCGGTCACTCTCTAGCCTTTTAAACCACATGGAAACAGGAGGCAGACTTTGTACTGCCACCATACATAAACAAATCCAAGGGCCACCAGCATGCTCTGAGCATAAATCCTGGGCAGTGGGTGCAGACAGTTGGCTCTACCCAGGCACTCTTCAAAAGGTGACCATTATTCAAGTTTATGAAAATGTGTGGACAGAGCATCCTACCTCAAGGAGATCAACTCAAAGGGAAAAGCAACCCAGAAAGAGACCCATAGGACTCTGTTGAGCTCTTTCTCCTCTGATCCGCTACTGCAGGCATGGGCGTTTCAGTCTGGACTGACCAAGCAAGTTTTGTGGGACCTACTGGCCCATCACCTGCAGCTGCAGTGACTGCTTGGATGCCCGAGCTCCATGATTAGTGACTACCATGGAGCCAGTTAACAGCCTGGCCTGTGGCTGCCTTTCACGTGCTCAGAAGAAACACAGAGGTGCACACAGGCAGCATGGGAGGACACCAGGAGATGTGCTCAAGATGGGCTAGTCTTCTTCTTCCAGCATGAACAGGAGGTGCCCTGGGCCTTTCACTTCTTAGAATACTGGAGGTGCTTGAGCAGAACAGAGACCTCCTGGCCAAAACTACTGTTCTGCCTGTCCCTGGTCCTCTGCAATATCTTCAGGCCCCAGAGGCAGTCACTCATCCTCTTGGTGGTAGCCATGGGGCCCGTAGGGGTGAACTGGCTGCTGCTGCGAGGGTCAGAGGATGTGACTGTCCAAGGCCATAGACTATTTGATCCTCCATATTTTCATCCCCCTTACAGGAAAAGGAGACCACTTTCCATACCAGAAGCTGGAGCAGGTCCCTCCAGAGGTCCTTTCCTAAGAACACTAGATTCTGTGGCTCTGTGAAATTGAAACCTAAGAGTAAGGTAAATGATCCTAAAGAGTATGGAACAAAAAAAGTCCCATCAGTCCTTTCAGTGCTTTCTCTACAAGATGTCCGCAGACGCTAACCCACCTTGGGAATTTTCAGGGGTATTCGAGCTAGCATCAGGCTCCTCTGGGTATGTTAACTTCATGTATTCAGACCTTAGCAYTGGCTGAATCTCTTACAAGTTTAACTTCAGCTAGATATTTCTTCTGCCCAAATGGTTGATTGGGGACCTCTGCTTTGTAATATAGCTTACCCTGAATTACTGGGATGTACTTTCAGTACTAACTTCATCACAAAGTGGCTTTTGTTTAGGAATAATTTATTAACTGAAAAAAAGAATATGATTTGAACATTAAACAAGAAAAGTGAGAGGAACATTCCCTGAAAGAGGACATCTCTGTGAACTATTCATAATTTTCTGGAGCTATGAAATAGCAAGCTTACACTTGGAAAAAAAAAAAAAAAAAAAAGGTAAACATGCAAATTTTCTTTGATTCCCTTGGCTTAGGGTCTCACCAGAGCAGCCTTGGTAAAACAAACCAAGTCAGGCTTGTGATATTTTAATTTACTGTGGCATATCCAGTAGAAAGGCATCTCCTAAACCTGTGATATGTTCTTATGCACGTGTAGAGTGCAGATACATCTATCTTACCTCTTACTTCTTCTTCCCCTCAATTATATAGATTTACTTAAATAAGTAGCATTTTTAAAGACTTTTAGTATTAATAGTCATTTTTGCTGTGATCTTCCATAACAAAACTTGAATTAAGAGCACTGAAATAGCATGAAGAGGCAAATGTCTGATTTGGCATTTGTTGGATAGAGAGAAAGGCAGTTCTTGAGAGGACTTTGGGGGAAGAGCACTGTCTCTCTGGGTCAGGAAATGCTGGAGATTGTGAGCACAGTGAGTTTCCCGTGTTACCTGAGTCTCAGCATGTACAAGAAAATAGGATTTTGTGCAAATTTCCTGATAAATAAAACACACTATAAAAGAAATGCCTGAGATGTCTGTTAGTGTTTCCTTCTAATGATACAAACCTGCAGGACCTGAGAGGTTTACTCTGTGCATGTGCATAAGTGGAGGGAGCCACTTACGTGGCATGGATTTTATTGATGAACAAAAATAAGACAAGTAATGGACATATTTGCCAAAACTACCCAAAGCGGCCCCAGTAATAAAGGTAAGATCTAGGAGGAGCATTGGAGTCATCACTAAAACCATTAAAGATCCCTTTAGAAGTTTTCATAGAAGACTTGCAGAAAAGAAGCTGGGGCAGAAAGTCTAGCTGCAGGACTGCTAGCTAGGAAGTCATGGTCCTGGCAAGCAAGATCAAGGAGATGAAGTTGGGGATAACTAAGCATTTGCAGTAGATTCTTTCCTGTTTGTAGAGGGCATGGAGGTGAGAGGCTGGGCTGTTCTTCTCACATGGGATCAAAAACCGTTGTCTTGAGTACGATCTCTCAAGGAGGKTTCTCTGCCTCAGTTTAGTATCACAGTGCAATGAATGGCTGAGGAAACCAGAAAAGAGGAGAGAAAAGAGCAGTCAGCTTGAGTGGACCATTTGCTGCCAAACTTATCCCCATAAAAAAGAGACTCAGTGATCCAGATCTGATACCAGCTCTTGATGTGTGGCTTAGAGCCAGGCATCTCTCTGAGCTGGCCTGAGCAGAGCTAAAAGCTAGGGGGAAAGGGAGAAGTAAGAAACCCCACCTGAACTGGCAGTGGGTCTGCAGAGACTCAAGTGACAAACATGGCTGAGTATCGATGAGGGCTTCCAGGATAAACTTGCACTGAGCAAGCAAATATTAACTTTGTTGGGCTTGGAGATCAGCAGAGGAGGCCAAAGGCACTCTGAAAGCCCTAGACTTTGCCACAGATCCCAAATCTTTTCTGGCAGAGATGCACCTGAAGGGGAGGCAGCTGTGAACAGGGAAGATGGACACTGGTTGAAATATGGCTCCATGTCTGTTATTAATGGCGGAAACTTGTATACTGGTCCTGGCCAGAGAGTCCTTGAACAATTAGAAAAAGTGATATGTCCTGTGTGTAAAACAAGAGGGCTGGCAAGAAGGCAAAAATTAAGAGAAGCAGTTGAGTTAAATGCTGGCACCTCCAAAGCTGGCCATTTAAAGACCTGTTCTGGTTGACAGGGCCAGTCCAAACCTGAGCTGTCTGAGAAAGCTCCAGCCTCAGGAATGCTGGAAAATGACTGCTGCATGTTTCCTGGCCCCAATCACAGGCCCAGGACCATCAGAGCTGTCTCTAGTCCAAGCACTGCAGATGCTAGGACTGTTTTTAGCACTTTGAAGACAATATTGTCCAGTGTAACATCTTCAGCTGAACCCCATAAATCAATCCCACAAATCATATCATGGGCAATCCAAAGCAGCAGCCGTGAGGAGTCCGACCCTCCTCTACRTCTATGCTCCTGAAAGCACCAGACTGTGCTGGAGTGGCTGCAGACCCTGTAGTGAGGGATAGATTCTCTGTAGATGCATGGGTTTCCCATGCAAGGTAGATCTTTGATTTCTAAGTGAGTTGATGACAGTCATGTGGCAGAATTTGCAGTGGTGTCCTGATGATACCAAGTATAGCACTGTTTCCCAGACCTGTATTTCTCACCCTGGCCAGTTTTACCCTCTAAATGCTTCATCTCCCTTTTTTACCTGCCAGGGTTTTGCTTGCTTTCTGCTGTCTCAGGCCCAGCATTGCAGGGGAAGAAAGGGAAGGAAAGCATGATAACTGACTTGAGAAGCAGAAGGCAAGGTAGGATTAGACATGCTTTAAGATAGAGACATTGCTTTGCTTTCTCTTTGTCTCTTGGTTCCTGAAAAGCAAGAGCAGAGTCTTCCTGTATCATCAGCAGCTCCATTTGATTGCTTTTGCATAAAGGATAAGGTTATGAGAAAGCAGCCTGGAAGAACAGGCTGAAATATGGAAAGGGTCTGGGGCTTACGGGCACAGCTGTTGTATGTGTTTGCCACCTTTGGGTAGTGCAGACCATTGGGAAGGCTAAGCATCTTGTTGATACTGGGATTCCCTTTGCAACCCAGAAGTTGTCTTTCTGCACTGGGTATATTCTGCACTCTACCTATAGTTCTGTCTTGTTTCTTGGAGTTAGGATTGTTACTAAGTGCTCTAGGATAAGAGACTTTGGCTCCAGAAGTCTCTTAGGTTATGACATCATGGTTCTTGTCTATCAGCCCAGCAACACCAACCCCAATAGGAATTGTGAGGTGTCACAGGATGTAGTAGCTATTCTAAGTAYGAGTCCATTGAATCTTCTATTAATCAAGGTCTGTTTCATGGTACAGCCTTTTCTGCTGACTCATGTAAGTGTAATAATGAGACCTTGAATTGCCATCTCAAAGATATTTGTCAAAGTGAATCACACCTGTGTTATGGTCTCTTATCTCCTCTTCACTTATTTGGCATTGCATGTCCACCAAGCAGTGATTTACAGAGTCTTCCATAGCTATGTAGTGCATTATGCATGAGCTACATTTAAGTACAGCTTTCAGGCTGTCAAGATAATCTCTCTTTTAGTTGAAATGGATCCGCATCAGCTTGAGCCAGGAACCATGAGCAGCCTCTTGCAATTTCAGAGAAGTTTTAGCTTTATCTGTTCTCCGCTTTATGCTGGCCCAGACCGGATTGTATTGGAGATGGAAGGCATAGGGCTGTTTTTTGTGGGCTCCTCTAGGAAATGGTGCAGAAACTACCTGAGCCTCTCTAAAATACTCTCTTCGTCTGACCTGTCCTCAAAGCTCAGAGAATGTACTGTTTGCAATCTCTCAGTGTATCAATGGTGTGTTTGCCATGTAGGAGAGTGCAGCTCCCACAGTCCAGGTTATCCACATGCTCAGAAGTCCCACCTAGTCCCTATTTGCTGATGCCCACCTAGTCATCCTATCTCATCCTGCCCCATCCCATTCCATTCTCTTAAACTGTGCTAAGTCTCAGCTGTATTTGTAAGAGGGTCATGCTTGTGTCACGGTTATACCTAGCTCCTCTCTGACTGCAGCTCCCTTATCTTGATAATTAGAGGTGTTCTTGGCAGTATGTTTGCTGGCAGCAGGATCTGACCAACACAGTCCCTTGGACTGGTTGTTCTGCAGTAATGTGGCCGTTTCAACAGCCTTGACCACAACAGCATACAAGGAGCTTTGACTTGCCTGACAAATGCATTCACAAAATGTGCCCAGGCCAACTAACTGGCCAATATTTCTCTGCTGATGTGAATAAAATTGTTTCCTTTATAGCTGATGAAGCTGCAGCCCCAAGCGCCCATCTAATGGGGAACGGCCCCTGCCATGGAGCTGCTTTAGCTGGGACTGCGGGTTCTCTGTGCTCATGAGATTTTGTACAGCTCCTGCTGACTGGGCTGGGATTATCACTGTGCTGTACCAGTTTCCACAGCAATCTCAAGTTGTAGCTAATTTTTTTCAGGACACCTTTTGCCTCTACTCTCTGTAAAGGCTGTACCTGAAGCATTCATCTGCCTGGCTGCTATGCTGGAGGGACTGGCAGACAATCCTTTCCTTCAACTGCAGCCCAGGCTTCCTGCTCTGCCTCTCCAGTCTTTCTGTCCCATGTTGAAAGTCCGTCTGGATTTCAGCGGATAGCCTCATTTGCATTTTGTGTTTGAGAAACACATAAAACCGTGATCCTGCTGGAGAGTCCCTAATCTTTCTCTAGTGCCTGTCTGGCTTTGTGCTGCCTTGACTTCTGGTGTTACATGAAAATATATTTTCTCTTCATTAGTTTTCAGTTTGCTGTGGAGATTTCTTTGCCCATAGCTGAGGGTGTTTTGCATGACCTCCCCTTCACTTGGAATAGACAAGGCTGTATCATTTCTAAGGTGAACGGTACCCTCCAGGGAATGTACCTCATATCCAGGGTTCCCTGCCACATGTCCAAAGATGGCTCAACCTTTTCCAATGCTCTTTCCTCCACAGGAGACTGCTTCTGCCAGACTCTTTTCTCCATGAATTAAGCTGAGACAGGGGGTCCAGAAACAGCAGAGATAGCACTGAATTAGGGCCACATCAGTCATAGTAGTCATAGCTTGGCAAAAATGTCTGGCAGCTCTATCCAGAACAAATCTGGGGCACGATCCCCCAGGTTATTATGCAAGACATCCTAAATCCCAGAGTAGGAGCCAAGAGGCAGGATACTTTTCTTTCTTTGGGGACGAGCACAGGTATCTGGAAGGTTTTCAAAATTCTTCTCCCAGCATTTGCAAATCAAACACTATGATTTTGTGGAGTGGGATGTGCTGCACATGAACAGGGCAGGGGTCTACAGGGAAGCCCACATGTCTGTGCTCAGAGCACTCCACCAGTGCCCCTCTTCACTCTACTCCCCAGAGCGGAAGGCAGCAAGGTGCATGCTTGCCTGGCTCACCACCCACTAGCTCTGCTGCCAATGCAGTCACTGCCAGAGCTGATTATTTCTCCTGTGCTGCACTGAAGGGAGAAGCTGGCAGCCACCTCCTTAATGATAAGAAGGAACTAAAAATAAAAGCCAAAACAGCATGGTGCAGAGTCCCCAGGAGGCTGGGCTGGCGAGGAGTGCAAGGCCCAGTTCTGCCACTCGGCCTGGCACTGAGTTCTGCAGACATCCAAGAAGTCAATTCATTTCAATCAGGCATATCTTAAAGGTGGGAGTTGATCTGCAACTTGCTGTGGTTCCTGCTATCCTCATACCAGCCCAGTCACTTACAAATTGTTGCACGGACATCCCATCAGCTGCAGGATGCTGGGAAAAGGCTGGAGGTGAATGAGCAAAGAAGCAGAGGGATGAACGCTATGTTTCCCAGCTCTCCTCCCTTGCTTGGGTATTGTCACGCCAGGTGAATGGGCCAGAAGAGCACAGCTGCTAAGCACAGCTGCTCTCAGTCTGCATTCAGGGCACAGCTCATGCAGGAATGTCAGCAGAGTTTTTCCTCTGGGTCAGTTTCAAAGCAGCAGCTTAGYATGAGGAAAGCTGATGTAACCTGCAGAAGCTGCCTGAGCTAATATGGGAACCACAGGGAGCTTTGGTCCCGCTCCTGCTTTGAGCTTCAGGGCAGAGGAAAGCCAAACGTGTGAAAGCTGCATTGCACATGGGCAGCAGAGTTCCCATGTTCCCTCTAGAGGTTTGCAAGTATGATGACTCCAAGCTGCTAGTGACAATTTCCAGGATTAGAGATGTCAGTGCTACTGAATAACATGAGAGTGCAGCAGCCACAGTCATTTCACCAAACACTCTGGCTGCCCCTTTTGCAGAGGGTCTCTGAGTCCTCAGAGAGGAGAGATTTTGTTCCCTTGGTAGCATGCTTCCCCTTCTTACTAGGAGGAATATCCAGTGAACAATATCCCTCCTCACAGGGCTTTCACACACTTCTGGCAGGTGCCAACACCAAAACTGAGACCTAGCTAGGGCCTCCCTATAACCCCACCCTCAGGAGACTATAGAACCAGTCGTCAAAGCTGAGATCTTCCAAGCTGATGGACACACTTTTATCTGCTCATGGAGTTCTTGAGCGTAGGTATGTGGGAAGGAGCTATGAAGAGCTAACTTTCACCCCATGCACTTCAGTTCTAGTCTCAGGCTGAGATCACTTGCCATTTGTGTGGCGCTCCCCTTTTGCCACAAGTGTTTCCTGTGGCTGTTGGGGTGACCAGTTCAGCAGAATGACTGGTAGCAGTGGGATGTTCCTGGAGCACAAGGTTGAAAGGAGACCATCCATGGAAAGGTTAAGGAACACTGCCTCCTAGGGTGAATAGATCCAAGTTTATGAGGCTACCAAGGGGTGTATTTATCAAGTCCTCCCAGAGTGACTTTTCAGGCCCTGCTCTGTGGTCAGGCTATGTTGCCAACCAAGCCATGCTGTGTSCAGAATGACTTCTTCATCCATCTTCACAGTGTATTCTCCCTTAGAACTGCATGTTATGAAGTTGCCATGGGCTTTTAGAGCTTCCCRTGTTCTTGGAAAGATCCTATATTGCACAAACCAGTGGAAACACTTGGAGTTTRCACACTTAGTAATTCCTGTCACCTGTGCCAGTGCACATTTCTCAGCTTCATTTAAGAAGAGGGATAGTTCTCCAATAATAATGCCCTCTTCTCCTATGTCTGGAACAGCTTAAAGGCACTGATGCAAAGTTGCATA
Source organism: Rhea americana (assembly GCF_003343005.1). Taxonomy (NCBI): domain Eukaryota; kingdom Metazoa; phylum Chordata; class Aves; order Rheiformes; family Rheidae; genus Rhea; species Rhea americana. Next base: position 364,911 of record NW_028186367.1, on the reverse strand, counting down.
ACCTAGTGCTGCTTGTGTACATGCTTGAGAAGAAACAGCCATGGAAAAATCCTGTAACATTCCTTGACTGGTCCGTCTCCTGGTATCAAAGTGTTTCCTGCTATGCTTTCACCTTTGAATTTTAATCCAACGGCTTTGTAGGAGTTCTGAAAAGGGGGTGGACAAGGGCTCTGGTTAGTTAAAAGACCCTTCTGTGGAGTGGTTAGGTAAAAGCTGAGTCATGTTATCTTCCCCAGGGGAGTGAGAGATCACTGATTTAGTGTCTCTGACTGAAGAAAATCTATCACCTGTGAACTGCCTGCCAAGCTGCGGTTCAAAGTCCTAGTTTTCAGGGTCAGAGCAGATGTCTCTGTTAACTGTGGCCTTGGCCCCTTGAGGAAGTGCCACAATTCTGAYTCCCCATATTCCCCTACATTAGCAGCCACAGGGTAGTTCACTGGCATCTCTAGGAATAGGAACCCTTGAAGGCTGTTCTTACATTAGATAAGCTCATCTCAGCCCTTATCTATTCATTTGTCAACCACCCCTGTCTGTTTGAGCCCACTAAACCCATGTATAAGTGGCCTAGTCAATTTGTAAYGCTGTATCTGAAGTGTGTGTGAAGGATACCTTACCAGTCTAGCAGTGCAGAGCCCCATGTCAAGGTGTCTTCCAGCCTCCAAGCTAATCTGCTGGCTGTTATACACTGAAGGTTGGGAGCACAAACAGGTTTACAATTAAAACTCAGTGGGATCTTTTCTGATAGACCGTGAACCATCAACCCACAGCAGATCCCAGCCTGCCTGCCTGCATGTCAGGGTGTTTAATAAAATCTGCTGCACATAATAAACTCTACATCTCTGCTGAATCAAGTTGGTATGAGAAGGGTCCACTCATGCAAGCAGGTCCATGTCCAGTGCACCAACAGCCTCACACATCTCTGAAATMGCTTTCTCTGCTACTTCAATTGAAGCAGCCCCTGCTTACTTGGAGAGCAGAGATCCATGTTTATTACCGTGTACCTCATGTGTGACATTTAAACTTTGCCAGGCCTCACCAAGACACAGCACRTTGGCTCAATTGTATAGATTCACTTTATGACTCACTCTGCAACTTGATGCATTATGTCCAGATAAAAGATACTTTATCCCTATGATAAAAACGGACACAGATGATGTCAAAATAAAAGAATGTTTTCTCATCCGAATAAAAGTTGAAGCTGCCATTCTTGGGGTTATTTTGCTTGAAAACCTCCAGAGAAAGCAGGACTTTGAGTTTTTACCATTTATAGTTAGTTTTAGAAAATTCAACATATGAAGTTTACTATCTGCTTTTCTCCTCTCAGACAAGAGTGTCTCTGTGCTGGTTGCATGAGGCAAAGCTCTCACTACTGGGGACAGTGGTTACCTGACCATGCAGAGGCATCAACTAGTGTATACTCAAACCACTTTGAACACACTCCTTGAACAGAGACAGTGATTCTGTGCTGTATTCTCACTGGCTATTGTTTGCCAAGGCAACAGATCCATGTGCTGTGGAAGAGCTGGCACCCACAGGGCATGCAGTCWGGGTCCTCACAAGGCTAATGAGGGACTATACTTGGCTATGCCACCACCAGCAGCTTGGGAATTCCTACARCAGGATCACAGCCATACGTGAGGGCAGCTGGTCTGATGGAGAGTCCAAGCCCTGGGGGAACTGTATCTTCCTGGCTGCATTTCATTGAGCAGGAGGAGTTTATTTTTAGCAAACAATGCCAATTATAGAGGAATTGTTCAATAGCTACATCTCAGTGGAGAGCAACAGCTGCTGGCACTGCTCTGAAGGACCCCATTCGTGAGAGGGATCCTCTTGGGACAGGGGARGGAGCAGCTGAGATCTGCTGTTTTACTGGTTCTGGTTGAGGTTCTTCCATTGCTGTCTGCAGTTCATGGGTCATGATTCTTGTTCCCTGAGCAGTAGAGATAGTGCTCATTGAGTGTGTTAAGTGACCATGGTCTGCTGAGGGAACCTGTAAGTGTCCAGTTGAGACACAGAGTCCAGATGTCACAGTCCACTCACTACTCTCAAAGATGCTATGCTTTTAATCACTCATATTAGTTGTCACTAGGGGAGTACTTCTTAGTGGYTTATTTGCTCAGGGGCTGAAGGCCAGTGGGTTGCTAAGGCATCCAGAGAAGGATRAACAGATCTTTCTCCACTAGTTGGGTTAGGCTGCAGCAAGAGGTCTGAGAAAGTGCAGAAGAATTAACCATAGGAAGGAATCATGTACATGAACCCCCTRCATTGATTCTCAGTTCAGAGGTAAAATATTTATGTTGCTTTAGTTAGATCCTTCGTATAAATATAACTAAACATCCTCTGGAGAAGGATCTCAGGGCACCTACATCTTGAGGTGTGTGCTATGTAAAATACTACAAAAGTTTCTGAGTCTCTAAGCACTTCTTCTGTTAGTCTACATCCAAGGAAATCGCTTCATGAGGATGCCTCAGGATAAAAGTGYCCAACATTATGGAATCCAACAGCTTTTGCATTTGGTATTCCTCTGTATGTAGAGACAAGTTCAAGCCTGTGACTGGAATCATCTGCTCTGGACCTTCACCATCTCTCAGAAACAGCCCTGGAGACAGCTGGGAGATAAAGGTGGTAGGACTGATGTTACTGATGAGCTCTCAGAGAAGATGACATAATGTGAAYGCATCAAAACACTAGGCTTGTACAGGTTGCAAACATACCCTGCTTTGAGAAATGAGAAAGCCACCTTTACTTGCCAAAGGAATTTATATCCCCAGTGCCAGGCTGCTTTCACAGTGAATAGAGAGCCCATCTATAGGTCAAATTTCCAGTGAAACAACTTGTAAAAAGGTGAAGAGTGACTGCAAGAGGGAAAGAGACAATCACAGAGATTTCTATCTGTCTCATTTTGGAAATGAAGGAGAATGTTGGCAATGGCAGAACTGCACATGCTGAGCTGGAATCACAACCCAAGGAAAAAAGGAATGAATTAAACAGAACAAGAACTGAGGGACTCTAAATGCTGTCTTCAACATTTCAGTAGAGTCCTCATAAATCTAGACAATTAGGAGATGCAGTTAAAGCCCAATACAATTATGTTAGGACATGAGGTCTTTGGAAAACAGAGCTCTCTATAGCTCTTGCATGAGGCCATTCTGGAGTAGTGTGACCTGTGTGACTACTTATTAGCTGGATGAGGAGGACTGGATGAATGGACTGGGCTGGAAACACCAGGTCTATTAACTAGTGAAACCCAGGTCAAGAGAAATGCTCTTTGGCTACAGTCTCTTTCCTTTTTTGGATGCCTGTCTGAATCCTGAGTAGCCAGTCCTGGAACCACCCCTTAGTTTCTAGGTACCTTGTGAGAGGAGACTTTCAGTCTAATTCCTCTGAACAGCTGAGCTCATGCAACTGCTGCTAACAAATTTTCCACCAGCTCTTCTGATACTAGAATCAGACTGCATGGGCTCTACCTAAGAGGCAGTGGCTATCTGCCTGCCCTTACTGAATTGTCCAGAAGAGTTAAAAACAAGAAAAAAAAGAAGGAAAAAAAAAAAAAACATAATAATACCATCTTTGAGGTATTTTTCCTTCCAGACTGTATTAAAATGAGCAAATTTAGTTTATCRAGGCACTGATTTGCTGTGTGCATCTACGGTGAAAAGTTACTCATGAAAAGGGAGATAATACAAAGCAGTGCAGATTTTTTGTGCATGGTAATGTCAGTGGTGATTTAGGGGTGTGGCACAGTCTGCTGTGGGAGATCAGCCTCTTCATTAGTTCCAGCTGCCATGGAGGAAAATCTGCTGGTGGTACCTGATTATAAATCAATGTACAAGGCCTCAATCACCTTTGTGAGAACTTGCAAATGGGAGCACAGTMATAGTGCAGGAGCAGAGCTCTCCTGTGCCATGGGCTCATGCTGAGGGTCATGTAGATCGTGCCYAGGGCCCTGCAGAACCTCCAGCAGTCGTTCAGCACTGCCCATGGTGTCTCATCTCTTGTGATAAAAGAGTTTGGCACCTGCCTTGATTTGCTCTCTTACAGTTGCATGCTTTCCAGCTCAACAGCATTGCTGCTCCCAAGACATGGAGGTGAGTGATGGCTATGCTAAGGAACGAGACATCGGCCTCTTGGATGCTTGGGTCTGCTGTCRTGGAATGCTGTGGTTGTGGGGACTGTGAAGAAGTGGGCAGATGCTGGACAACCACGATCACGCCCAGTGACCAGTACAACCAGGGTGTTTTGCACCCTTCCTGAATACCATGCTGGAAGTGTGCAGGGAGGGCTAAAGCAGGTGATAGGCAAGAGGAAAGAGCCAATTCTGTGGCCAGCTTTGAGAAAGGGGTAAATATTTGCTACCCAGGCTAACATTCAGCAGACTTGCAGGCCTGCAAAAACCCCCAGGTGGCAGCTGGTAGAACAGTCTGTCCTGATGAAGTTTGGGGTGTGGGAGTAGGGGACTGCRTGTCCCTGGACTCAGAGCTGAGGCTTGGCATTGCTCTGCAGCACTAAATGCACATGCAGAACACACACAGTGCAAACACAGGGCATGCAAACGCAGGCCAGCCTCCTCTCTCCACAGAACTGCAAGTTCAGTGTCTCTTGGCATGGCTTTTGCAGAACACCTCTCCAGTGAGTGCTGGAGACACCCGCGTGGCTGCTGAGGAGGAGCTCAGCTTCCGGCATTCCTTTGATGTTCACGGCTGCCCAGAGCTTCCCTGGGGCCCATTCACAGTCTGGCCACGCAGACTGTGGGGATAAAGCAAGAGTTCACTGGGCTTTTGCTAGGAAGAGAGCATATTTCCCCGTTTCCCTTTTCTGGGAAGGTGAATGAGCCAGAGGCAGCAGAGGTCATTCATAAAGTGGGAGGGGGTTGGGGGATTTCAGTGGAGGTTGCTGTGCCATACCTCACTCAGACAGCCTGCACCGGGCAAGGTGGCAGGCATGGTCCCTTGGCAAAGACTTGCTGTCGAAGGATGGGCTGTGTATTTGCACRCATCTTGCTCAAAGAGCAAATCCAGAGGTATTTTATCCTCTGTACATTTGTTTAAGGAAGTTTAAAAGCAAATTTGGCCCCTGACTTTGAATCCTTGCTCCTATAAATTCAAACACCTTGGACAGAGCATGTCTGTGCAGTCTTACATGTGACATTTAGCTAAAACCACTTACAAACAACTTGCATTACAAGTTTATTCATTCCCTGCAGAATGTTGGCTCCGTCGAGAGCCTCGCGAGCCATCTGCTGCGGGCGAGCTGCTTATCTTTGCTATCGGAGCCCTCTTCTAAATATTATGACCAAACAGAATTCCAAGAACAACATCCATCCTGCTGCACTGCAAATGCACAAAGCTGATAAACTGTTTATATATTATCAGCTAAATAAGTTCGGTTTATCTGGAAGGGTTTGCAAAAAAAGCCTCTTGGGGCACTCGGAAGGAATGCTTTTTACAGGCAACACTCAACAAGATGGGGAGGTCATCAGGGCTCCACCCAGCATGCCACATTTAGCTAAGCAAGCTCCAGGTTGCCTACTGTGCCAGCCTAAGAAGGTTTACAGCTCCTCCTCCCAGGAACGGGCCCACAAGCCTGCTGAGCTGTGGTGTAACAGTGTTCAAGGCTCAGCTAGTCCCTTCATCAGCTTGCTCCGTCCTGTTTGACTGGTGTCAGGGATTGGGCTGAACCACTTGCCCCACCCTCTGCGACACAGAGAAGAGCCCTTAGACCTTCTGCTGCTCTGGCTACATGGACCAGTGTCCATGTACTGGTTCTTACTTTTCTCCTGCCCCACACCTGACTTTGCAGTGTCAGATTACCTTCAACACTTTGTGCTGGATCACCCATCAAGCCAGACTTGGCATCTGATCTGGCAAACCAAGGAACTGTCTAACCTCTGCGCCTGAGATAGTGGCGGGAGTCGGCTAACCCTGGCGCCTGGGACAGTGCCCAGAGCCGCTAACCCCAATGCCCCAATATAAATTATCTAAATGCTTGTGAAATCCACTCGACGTGTCTCTGCCCCTCCTAGTGTTCCACAGTCCAAATTGGGTATCACACAGTATGTTTATTCTTGCACATTTGGGTTTTTTGTATGGCTGAGGACTTGCCTTTCAGTGTCAACAAACTCTGGGACAAGGCCATGAGCAGAGGTCAGTGTGGACCCCAGTCGTCCCAGCATTTATTCTTCCCAGGGGACTCCAGATCTAAGGACACTCCGTCTCATAGCTGCCAGCAAACAGATTTCACAGATCAAGCTGGTTTCTGCTGGCCTTGGCCTTGCTCACCAGTAGCATTTTAGCACAGCTTGACTGGGGCAGTTCAGCTGGTCATGGGGTACTGGCAGGCCCACAGCAGCTCCTGCATGACCAAGACCAGCCATGAGAGAAAGGAGAGCCTGCAGCACTGAACACCAGAAAGGCTACCCAGACCTGCCTACTGGGTGCCATTTTAGGACTTTGCCTAAGTACTGAAGGACTTCTAGAACTGGCTGGGGAAGGGGTGGAATGATTGACTGTACCTGGGAACTGCTGGGCTCAGTAAACCCCAGAGCAGAGGCATCTGGGTCTGGGTGAGAGGAAAAAGAGGAACCAGGCATGGGCAGATGGCTCCTGGGAAAAGAGGCAGCAGGGCAGGGAGCAGGGATTACTAGGGATGAACATCTTTTAGGCAGGTCAGTGCACAATCCACAACAGCAGCTGGATACTGTGGGCAGGGAAGTGGAGACTCTAAGTCAGATTCACACATTTTAAGGATGAGGATGAGCAGTGAGTAGCACAGACTATGTTGGGGCCACAGGTGTGGCAGTGACAGATTCTCCTCTCCCCTGGTATTGTTAGATTGAGATTCGGTGCCTGTTTAGAAAACAGATGCTTTATGTAAGACTCCAGTTGCATGGGTCTGTGTGGCAGTAAGCAGTGAAATGTGGTACAGGACTGGTGACAGGAGAACTCTCTGGTCCCCTAGCCTACAATGTTTACATTTTACAAACCTATCCACAGTTTATCCAGTGTGTTAAGCCATGTTTATGGGCAACGTAGGATCAGGTGACTACTGCAATGACTCCTTCATCAGGCACAGTTTGTGGGTTGTTTGTATGACAGTGTTATGGCTGGAGTTTTCCCAAGGGGTGACTTAGGTCATTGGTCACAGCAGGGGTGCTCCCCTACCAAGCTGTCAAATGGTCAAGATTGATGTGATTCTTGACATGGTTGCCATATGGAGGGATACTACCATATCTGTGCCTCAGGGCTGGTCTCCCCCTCTCTTCCCACAAGCTCATGCTATTGATATTGAATCAGTCTTTGCAGTCACAGATTATTTCCATGTTGTTCTCATCCAAGGAGCAAATCATCACAGTAAGTGAAACCTGGTTACTACAGGTGGRTAGTGGAAGAGACCTGATGACTCCTGGTCATGCTTGTGACGCTTGAGGTCTCCATGGCAAAACTTGTGAACACGAGGTCATGTTTCTGTGTATGCCCAGGATGAAAACAAGTGAGGAGGGCACTAGCCCAGCTTCCCCCACCCTGAGATGCCAGCAGCCCACATTTCTCCACCACTCAGCTCTGATACTGGTTGTAAGTGCACAGACCCCTGGCAACCATGCATCTGACCATGCTTCAAAGAAAGACAAAGCTTTGTGTAGCCTGCACAGCCCAACATACATTCCAGAGCAGAGATATGTCATTGYCTCTTCTTATAACTGAAAATTGAGGCAAGAACAGGATATAGTCAGAGTAAGTCAGTCTGGAAATTAACCCAGAGGTCCAGGATTCATACTTCCTTTCTCAGACTACACAACCATACTTTATTTCATGCTTGAAAGTCTGATGGAGGGGGAGATGGTGGCCAATTTCTTGCGTGCTGGTAAATAAATTCCCGCCCAGCCATCGGGAGAGGTGCTGGCCTTGTGGCAAGGAGAGGAGAGTACCTACTAGGGGGAAAATGGAAGAGGCAATAGAAAGGAAAATTGCACAAATGCAAAGTGTGGCTGGCCTAGGGGTACATGAAGTTTGCTCTTGGCCATTCAGAACAGCAGCAACTGTTCTCAGATGGCTGGGGCTCTTTACCAGCTTAGTTATTGCTGGTGACACTTTGGGATCRCTACCATATATCTTTGAGGGGATGTCCCATTAGGTAGCTTCTTAGTATTGCAACTGTGCAATAACTCTATTCATGCATTGCCCCTTGGGAAGCTTCAGTGAAGGCAACGTGCCTGCTGCTGGCATGGACTCTCACCCTGCCATGCTCAGAACCCCTGAAAAACCGTGGATCTCACAAAGAGGCTGTCTTTTTTCAGGATTTCTGTCATTCCTTTGTCCAGAAAATTAGAGTGAAGAAGCTTCCTAAAGCAGACTTACAGCCTACATAAGACACTCCTTGTCCTGGAAGTTCAGGCTGGCACTGCGCCTCATCATTTTGCATATCTTGTATACATGAAGCAACTCCTTTGCATAAAGATATGGAGTTTATTAGGAGACATTGGAGCTTAAGAGCTGTCAGGAGTGGAAATCAATTCTGTTTCTGACACGCAAAGAGCCTTTTATAGCCTGGAATGGGCACAGGACCCTAGCTGAGTACCTCCCCCTCGGCACTCAGCTAGTCCCTTCCCAGGCATGACTGCTCTCTGGAGCCARTTTCCTTGGACTTCCTCCGATTTGAGATGGGTCTCCATCCCTTGGCGTGAGAGATAACTCCACAATCTAAGGAATCTCTTGAGTTGAACTCTTTCAAACACACCCACACAGAGAGACTATGCTCCCCCAAGCCTTCTCTTTTCCCCTCTCCCCAACACACCCGTTAACCCTTGTCTTATTTACTGGAAGCTCAATAAGGCCACAGTAGCCTTCTGAGCCTATTGCAAAGGACCCTAGGACCCTAGAGACCCTGTGCCCTCTCTCTGTATTGGAGTTGCTTCTAATATCTTTGCAAGGCTGCAGAAGCATCGACTCCTCTCTTCTGGTTCCTGAGTGCCTGGGCTGTCCCTGAGCCCCAGAGCTTTCTCAATTCCTTCACTATTTGATGCTCTTAAAGAATAGAAAATGCTTTAGCCTTGCATGGAGCTCTATGTTTTGCATATTGCTGCCATATCCCTCTTCAGTCACTCCATCACTCTCACCATAAGCATTATTTGCCATAATGTGCTAATCTCCCCAGATTAGCTCTCCTTCCTGACTGGGCTATACAGGCCTAAGTCAGCTTTGACTGCTGCAGCTGGGTACTTCACTTTTTCCTGGTTTGTGAAGGAAGAAACAAGAATCAGCCATTTTCTCTAAGCACTGGGAGACTCTGTGCTTTTAAAACTTGAAAGGCAGGACAGTGTACTCAAAAGGAAACTCTTGACGTTTTCTGTGCTATCAACACAGATCAAAGGATGTTGCCTTCTACCAACATTTAAAGCTTCAGCTCAAATTGCAGTTCTGTCTGTCCCAGGGCTGTCTGACTACCACCAGTGGACTGTAATTTATGTTTCAGGCACATGCCATCTTCCATTCTAACTTGCTGGAAACATACTTCCCTCTGAGATGCTTTTTGCATGGGCGCAGGCAGCATCCTAAGGGAACCTACAGGCAGAGATTAGCAGGTGTGTATCATTCAGACCTTCACTCTGGACAGTCTTCTGGACAGAGGTAAGATAGTACTTTCTGCCAAAACTCCAGTCAGATTTCTGCTACATGSCTGTTCCTCAGGGATGCAGCCCTCTAAGCATTGCACTGTGGGTGGTGGGAGACTCCAACAGAGCAGAAGACACGTCACTGGGAATCTCACTGGTTTGCAGTTCATTCCAGTTACACAGCTGTCTCCTTTAAACAAAGTTTACTCAATGTTACTTAATGTTTCAACCATGTCTCTTCCAGGAAGATGTTCAGCTGCAGCATGTGTGACCTTTACCCACCAAAATAGCTTGGTCTGGGTCTGCAAGTAAGATGCCAAATTTCTAAGACTTGGGTACAGCGGTGGTTTAGAGCTGACCCTGATTGTCCTRATTTCAGTCCAGCTCTCCCAACACTCATGTATAACAGGCACCAGACTCACTGTACGATGTTTTTCTGGGCTTTCCATGGAGACCTATCCTTCCTTTACCTGGTCCCTTCCTTCGTTTGGTCCTGCRTGCGCCCCTTTGCTCAAGCCTGCCTGCTGTGACTGGTGAGGCAGGGCTGCTCTCAAATGGGTGGTGGTGCTGGTGGTGCTCTCAGAAGGGGATGGTGCTGGCCTAAACCCCACAACTATGGCTCAAGTGAACCTTGCTCTGGATGTGCTCCATGGCATCTCCCAGCAGAGGGGCTTATGGCTGGGGTACAGAGTCTACCTTAAGGAGAGGAGGGAAAAACCACATGGTCTATTGCCTCACAGCCTTTCCTTTTCTATGATGTGGGGAGGCTTCTCCTACCTGTGGAGTCTCTCTGTCTCCCAGAGCCTCTCTCTGCCATGGAAGTTGTTCCAACATTGGCTTGTGCATCTAGGGACCTTTGCAAACCCATTCATTTCCTGTTTCTGCCCCATTGACCATTAACCTTTGAGAACAGAGCTAACAGGGGGACTGCTCAGCTTGATCCTCTCATGGCATCTGCTGCAGGAACTGACTCTTCAATCCATGGCCTGGCAGCACAATGTATGTCTCCTAGAAATGCTCATGCTGTGAATTTTGATGGGAGGAGTCCACACTACTCCACTACTTCCCAGGTGCCCAGGAGAGGACGCTGGAGGGTATATTCATGTAGGATCCTCCTTGATTCTTTTAAACTGCTCTTTTGTAAGCCTTTTTTTGCACTGAGTACCTTTTCAGATTATGCTGGAGTTACTTCCTCCTGGTCCCAGCAATGGTGGGACTGCTGTACAGAGCAGCAGTCAGCAGATTTATGACCCTGGTGTCTAGACCAGCTCCGACCTGCCTGGGACGACAAGTACATCCTGGTGAAAGGTATGAGACTTGTCTCTGGCTAACAGCTAACTAGGGGGAATTTGCCAAAAAGCACACTGCAGTGTTGTCTGGGAACCTCAGGCAGCCTTGAACARCTGGTATGTGCTGGCTGTCATGCCATCTTGCAGTATCATGGCTGGGGTCAGTGAATTGCACCCCTTGATCAATAGCACCAGCTACAAAACTAAGGGACAGGGATCAGGGTTGGATCGTGGCCCCAGCAAAGAGAGTTCAGAGAGACTGATRTTTACCTGTAAAAGGTACTCGAGGAGCTAATCAGTACAGATTATTACTARGTCTCCTCCCTGCAGGAAGAGACCTATGTCAAACTCGGGGCACTGAGCAGTGACTGTGCAACTTGTGGTAGTGGGAAGACGAGCCAAGAGGGGAGGGAGCAGGAAAAACTCTCAGGCTTTCCAGGTGTTAAGAGTAATGAGAGACCATTTGATGAGCATTTCTCTATGAAAGTGTGTGCAAGGAAGAAGGAGATGATAGCTTAATTTCAAAGGACAGCGCATTTGGGGTGTGCGCTGTGATGCTGGAAGCAGTGGCTCACTGCAAGAAGCAGGGGCGTCATTCCCTCTGCAATATGGAAGTGGGCACTGAAGATCTCACTTAGTAGCAGATGCCCTCATCCTGGTTGGTACATAGCTTGTGGTTAGTCAGAATTGAGTGTTAATTGTGTCTGTGGCATCTGGCTGAGGAGAGTGGATGCAGGGAGTCAGTCTACAGGAGCCAGCTGGAAGGGGCCCATGGTACATGAGGGAGGCAGCGAGTGARGTGCAACCCATCACATCCTGGTAGAAACACTGAATGGGGGAAATGCCATCCCAAATAGCACACAGGAAGCCTTACCGCCCGAAGTGGGCTTGGTGCGGGCAGGCCTAGTGCACTGAAGTTGTACTCTGTCCTTTGTGCTTATCGTGCAGTTGTAGGAGCACCAAGGTACTTTATGAGGAGGGGATGAGAGTGTGTTTCTGCTAATCATTTCCTTGTGTTTGTGGGCTTAAGAGAGATATTGTACGTGTCGCAGCATCAGCTACAGTATGCCACCATTTGCTGAGCCGTGTGGCCCGTATGTGTGTCAGTGTRTATATATGTGCATGTACACGTGCCTGGTGATAAACATACAGATATGAATGTGAGGGAAAACATAAACATATACAATAATTTTCCACAATTAAAAGATGTTTTAGAGCAGAAAATTTCCATTTTAGGCGTAGTAACATCAATTTTATAAATAAAAGATTAAAATAAACATTAGCATGGATACATCAACACACACACACACACGCACACACACTTAAAATAGGCTCCCACACTATAATTTTAAATAGTACAAAACAAATGAATTCTCCAAATATTGTTTAAACTGGCACAGGGGGTTATGATGTCATCTCTGTAGTAATCATAAACTTGTTTTCCTGTAATAAATATGATCGTTTTTCCCATTAACAGTTTATTAGGACTTTTGGTCTATGTGAGACCAATACCAAACTGTGGCTGGTTTTGATTGCTGAAGACTGTATTAGGTCTCCATCCTCTCTGCTGGCTCACTAACACTGCTGTCAATAGTTGGGGKTTTTTTTATATTTTTTCATCCTTTTCCTCTGGGGAAATAAAAAGTGGCGCCTTGTTCTTGAGCRGGATCTGACTTTCTGCAGTGTGCAGTGAGACCCTTCCTATGGGCTGAATTGTCAACTCTGGCATTGACTTCAGTGGGAGGATTGGGCCATACCATCATGTGGGGTAGGGAGCTGACAGTTGCAGGGCTACAGGGACTGCAAAGGGCAAAGTAACATGGAAAGATGCAGACAGACGTGGACTTGTTCTGCTCATGCCCTGAACTGGCCCAGGTAAACTAGCTACCTTCAAGAAGCTGGTGCTAATGAGCCCAGCGGTTTTGTGCCTGCCATGGTAGTGCCCAGCCCACGATGGCCTCATCTCACACTAGTGAAGGTGCTGGATGTGATCTCCTTGTACTCCATTCATATTGTTACTACTGTCCCCTCACACGAGGATACTGCTGCTGCCTCCCAAGTCTGGCACCCTGATGTACACGTTCCCCATGTGAGTGTCCTCCCAGGCTCGGGGAGGCTGATCCTGACGCTAACAGCTCCGCTTGGTGTAGCCTGTGCTGCAGTAGGTGGAACATTCCTTTCCCCAAGTCAGTGCAGTGGTCCCATGCTTATGGCCACATGTGTTTTAGGGGAGCTTTGCTAGAAGGTGCAGATCAGACAAGGCTTTGGGTCCCCCTGCCTCACATAGCATGCCTGTTCGTGTAATGCCACGAGTCAGGAGTGACACACTGAAGCTAGGGGCACTGAGTAGTTACTGGCCCAGCTCTGGACAAGGACAGACTACACTTCACAGGATCTCTGACCAGGCAGAAGGCCCCAGCCTCCTGCTAGAGCATTTGGGGCTGAGTCCCAGTGCCATTAAAAGTCCCTAGTTATTCTCTATTCTTATATGCAGCCCTGTAGGAAATGCTGCTGGAATATGTCAACTCTACTCCTAGAGCTATATTCATTCACACTTATCAGCATGAGGACACAGTGTCTCTGAATGACTTAGAATAATATTTGGAAAAATCCATCTTAAGTATATTAGTCCACTAAGCCTTTAAGTCTTCACAAGGACCTTAATTCCAAGGACGTTGATGTGTGTGTGTGTGTGCCAAAGACTTTGCAGTGACACACAGGCAGCAGGGCTCATTCTGAGTCCCATCCTGCTGCCTTGAAAATGGTTAACAAATGTCTTACTGCTGGAAATCTGTTTCTGCTTAAATTGAAAGCAGTGGGGTTCTGAACCCTGCTTTGTAGCACCCTGCTGGCAGCTTTTGTCATTCTCAGGCTTGGCATATTGTTGGAACTATCAAGTGATGCTGCATTGCCTCATGGTACTTTCATTTTAAACATATTTCTAAGGCTTAAAAAWTTGTTCTCATTATTAAAGCAATGTACCAAATACCGTCTAGTAAATAATCTGTCCCAGAAGTGCTCTGCTCATCCAGAGCCATCTGGGGAGCAATATACTATCAAAAGGAAAGGAAAAAAAAATAGCAAGGATGTTACAGGAATGTAATGCCGGGARAAATGAGGAGTGAGAAAGCACTGGATGATGTAGCTGAACTCCCTACAAACTTCTGTTTACGTGCACAGTCACCTGCCTAAGCGGGCATTCAACACCAATTCCTAGTGGTTCCAGATTAACCAAGAGAGCAGATTTCAGAGGGCAGAGCACTGCAAATAAATGAAGATAAGTGATCAGACAAATGGATTTTGCCTCATGCTTTTGATTCTAACAGTGTCRGAAGTAGTCAGAGCCTTTGACATTCGCAGCTTTGGGAATGAAGGTCATGAGGAATATAAAAAAATCTCTGTAAGGGCTGATGGAGAGTGCTGRAGCAGGTTTAGGAAACTAAACACTCTGCTGCCTTAATTCCAGAGACCCATGTTAAAGAACAGCTTTACRTTCAGAAAACACAGTGACAAGCCTGATGCACAGCAGGCACTGCTCTGAAGGGCTGCAGGAGTACCAAGAATGCTCACTGCCTTTGTGCCCTCCAGGCTCTCCACTCCAGGCTCTCATAGCATCAAGGCTGACTAGAATAAAGAAAAAGAGCCARTGTACCTGTCTATTTGGACAGGCAGCTCTGTGAAGATACCTGTGTTTGAGAACTTCATCTTAACCAAACTATTCTACTAATCTTTCCTTATCATTATCACCATCTACCTTTTTCAGCCAGACAAATATCTCAAACTCCCATGTTTGCTTCTAGAGGTTTTCCGGATATTGACTGATTCCTCAGTCTACTTATCTTTACATCTATCAACAAGTGTTTCTTTTCATTCATCCAGAGCAGAACCTCAAGTGAAAGCTCATCTGCTTCCAACTTTCTTTCCTTGGATTGACCAAGTCGTGTCTGGAACATGCATGACAGGCAATTTATGACTGATGACAYAGTTGGGGAGAGCTCCCAGAGAGAGCCATCTCTCCCATTTTAGTGTTGGRGGACAGTCCCATGACTGCAATACCAGAGCCAGTGACCCCACAGAAGTGGTGCTGGTGCCCTGCAGCTGTGGATGGGCAGCTATGATCCAGTTCCTGGAAACATGCCACTGAAAGGAGCAGCACTGTGGGCACTGTCCACCTATAGAGAGGCAGTGGGAGTTTCCTGGGACTGCTCTACCTCAAAAAATTCTTGAGGAGCACGAAGCCCTAGTAAACTTGGAAAGGTCAAAGGGGCTTGAGCAGTGAGTCTGGGATAAAGTGGGAGATAGACAGTGTGTCCCCAGCTYCAGGAGGGATGAGCTGTGCCAGAGCAGTAACACTGTGGATCACTGCTCACTGTTAACTTACAGAGCTATACAGCCTCCATGCCATCATCACCAGGCTACAGAGCTGCAAATACATTGATTATCTCTCCTCTAGCTACCAGCTGCCCCAGTACTTTAGCAGCAGAGCTAATTACTAGTGATTTGACTAACAGTACTAGTCTGGGCCAAGTATATATTAGGTCAATCTTCTAGAAGCTGGGAAAGTACCAAAAAGCAAACAAAACCAAAACAAAAACAACACAACAAAAAAACAAGGCAAAAGGAAAATAGTTGCGATACTGTTGTGATGTCTGTACATGAGTATTTTTGCACTGAAAGAATGCAGATGCATTTTTGCTGAGTTACAGCACAGTTTTAGGCAGACCAGCAATGATGCACTTTAAACAGACCATATTAAAACACATAGTTCTCTCTAGATCTTTCTGCAATATTTTCTCTAAATAGTTTCTTTTTGTAATAGGCATTTTATTTTCTTTGTAGAGTCCCTAAATAGTATGAGTCCTAGTTCAGGAACATGCATGTTCTGGAATTTATTTTAAAGGGCTCTTTATATAGTAAGAGAGCTGCAGCAATTGAAGTCCCCTGCCAAGCCTGCCCCTCTGCTTGCCTGTGCTGCATGGGCTCCCTAGCACTGCTAGCTCACTTGCACTGCTCCCTGACAGAGGCAGGGACTCTGAATCTGAGAGAGGCTTCATTTGCTCAGGGTCAGGCTGGAGCACCTGGCACAAGGCTCCCTCAAGCTGCTCCACGGTAACACTGGAGTGATGGAGAGCAGAGCGGAGCACAGCTTCTCCATCCTGCATCTTCCAAACTGTCAGACGTTTGGAGAGGTTGCTCTCTGCTCCTCTGCACTTAAGCTTGGACTAACCCAGGTAGTGAGGGTGGCTGAGAGAGCTTGGAGGGTTGGGAGTCCTGCATAATTTGAGGGAATCTGACTGATAATTCAAGCTGTTCAGTCACTGCRGAGTTAGATCTCTCAGAGTTTTAAAATTCTCACTACATGTTTCATATTTTCTTAAGTGTCTTTACCAGCATTTTCCTGTGTGCCTGGCCCAAKACCCCACGAAGTACATGCTGAGCAGAGCCTGTGTCCTGCACTCCAGAGCAACCCTTTCCCCCCAAGACCATCTTCCACAGCCCACACAGGAAGACAGACACTGGGCTTGTCACCCTTATTAATCTGGCAAAGGACTTTCAGGTAGATTTTCCCCACCAGTGACAGGGAAAGGCATCCAGAGGTTGGAAAAGAAGGAGCTAAAGCAGATGATCTAGGGTTCAAAATCCTTTTGATTTGTCTCAGGGAACATTTGGCCACCTAGGAAGCAAAGTCAAATTCCAAGCTCAGCTACGGCAGGGCAAGGCCCCATTTTGCTGTATTCCCAGAGAAGGCAGCAGAGTGAATTTTCCTATCATTTCTTCCAGAAGAGTATTTCTGTTATCTAATCTGGACCCAAATCAATGTGATTCTGTCCTTGAGAACCTAGGACATCCCTTAAAATTCTGGACTGATCAAATGTGATGATGCAAGGATAACAGCTATACATAATGGTAGACATGGCAATGAGTGCAGGAGAGTCAGAAAAACTCTGCTACCCCCCTACAACCTTTTAGTCCCTGAGGGACAGAGATCAAGCTGTTCTGCCTTTCTGGTGCACAGGAAAGGGAGCCCTGTGCTGAGTATGGTTGGGCTGTGCCATCGCAAACATTTCTCATATCTCTCCATTATTATTTTCTAGTGAGGAATGCAAAAAAAATCTGTATCTACAGACATATTTCTTTTTTTCTTAATATACTTCTCATTGATTGCTCTTTGATTCCTTCCTTTCCAAATCTCCCTATGTCACTGGCAGAAATTCCATTATGGTTTGTAGGAAACATATTGGAAACAAATTCCAAAATATTTTGCTTTTGCAAAGAAAGAGAGAGAGAGAAACAAAAGTTAAAAGCAATTTTCTTTATTGGCCTCATTTATGATGCCAAGTTATACCCATCATGTCAAATTCAGATCATTTACYAAAGCAACACAGATAGAAATCCAGYACTTTGTGATGAATCAAGCTGTTTGGGTTTGGAGATCATGCTATATGAGTGTATTGAAAAGGAGGGCCTACCATTGTGGTTACCCACTCCAAATGGGAATGATATGAATAGCCAAACTTTTCATAGGCATTGTAAATTGTGTTTCCACAAACCAACTTCCAGGAATAACAGCATGCTTTTCTAAATGATGTTTGTTTGCTCTCTACACCCTTTCCAGCCCTCCCCCTCTTCTCTGCTCTGTTTTTTATTCTTTTTCTTCATTCAAGTGATGAAAACCTAGGGAATATTTTGGTGACTTTCACAGACATTTGTGATTTTCCTCCTGAACTGCCAAAGTAAAAGTTGGCCCAGGCCAGCTGAAGTACTTCCAGTGGGATTTGAGGATGGTAAATCAGGAAGAGGCGATACTATAGCAAAATCTTGGTTAGAAATTACAATGCCATTTCCCCCCTTGCAATGAACAGAAAGACAGAAATAACTTAGGGGAAGACTTTTCTGCCTCTGCAAAGCCAGTTAAAGTTTGTAGCAAACCTCAAGTCTTTCTGCTCTTGCAYATCTGATACGAGAAGTGGAGTGGCTGCTGGATGTGAGTTACAGTAACAGGCCCACTTARGTTGTGTGAAAACTGGATCTCTACATAAGTGTGTGTAGGATCATGCAGACTCCATTTCTGAATCATTCTTGGAGATGTTCCTGTATAGGCCATGCTTACGATTAGAGTGTTTTCAGACCTGGCTCCAAAAGGCCTGTAGCTGAAGACTATTGTTAGCAACAGTTCAGCCTTGTAATGCCAACAAAATACTGTTATTCATCTCAGCACAAGCAAAGGATCCCCTCCAGGATGCTCTCCCACCTTCCTTCCAATGTTGTATGGCTGGAGATGCGTGTCCTGGTGGTGTATACATCACTGTGTATGGTCTGCCTGGGAACAATGTGATGATTTTCTGGCTGCTCAGTGAGTGCAGTCAGACAAGATGCTCCAGAGCAACAGTGAACCCTAACATCATCAAAGGTTTTGAGCAGGAATTTTCAGAAGTATCTTAATCTGTGGCAGAAGAGCTGGAATCTGCTGCTTCTCTCGACACTACCAGCTGATGAAGGGAACGTAGAGAGGACAGTAAATTAGTGGATCAAGCTAGAAGAAGGGGTAGTCGTGATTTTGTAAGAAGGAGTATCAATTTGGAAAGAAGTAATTGGTGGAAATCTTCAAAGAAGCATTGAGATCGTCTTTATAATTTTAAATAATGGCTTTACCATCAGAAGTGAATGCATACTGGAGAAATCTGTGCCTGTTACAAGGCCAGTAAGTACAGTCAAAGCACAAGCAATTTGGTGTATTGTACAGAGAGAACTGGACAATCTTTGAGTTTGGAACAAAGGTAAAGATGCAGTTCAATAAGTATAATCTGTATTGTAAACAAAGAGCTCATAACTGGAAATTAATAAGGAGGAGAAAACAGTAGATTTCAGAATAGTATAAGCAGTTTTGTGATGCAGTATGAGATACATCAGCTAAGTTATGTCCAAGAAAGCAAACAGYAGGCCTGTGCACAAGAGCTTAGCACCGCCAATCTGGATGTTGCAGCATCCACCCATCTTTGAGGAAGGTGCATCACACACTGGGCAGGGAGAGTCTCGTAGCATGATCAAGGGACTGGRCAGCCTATCACCCTAGAGGGGACTAAAGAGCCCAGTTTGTTGAGACAAGCCAAAAAAGGCAGTGAAGGATTGGGACTGCAGAATATAAGCACAAAAGTAGATAAACTCCAGGTGGAGAAAGAGCTATTGAACCTGAATTGCGTGGCTGTCACAAGGCCATCTAATCATGAGTATTAAACAGGAGAAGGTGTTTTCCAGCCATCAAAGCAGGGATATACSAGAAAAGCTTCCCAAGAAAAGACTTGAGGAACTAACAGAAAACTTGTTTTTAGAAAAAAAATTGAACTTCTACCATACTCATGAATATTCAGGACAGGTGGCTTTAAGTAAAATCATCTAACACCAAATTGGGTGATCAGAGCTTCTGATGAAATGGTGAACATGCCATAGCACCCTGTACTTCTCAGGGCAGAGGAACCGCACAGGAAGGCCTGCAGATTCTGATGGGAGAAGTCCAGTACACATATCTTGTAGTGGTGGGAGCAATGTACAACAATGGGTGAGGAATGTGTCTGTGCTCCATCATCCAGAATTGCCTCCCAGCTAACTGAGCCATGTGCAGACACGTTGCTTTCCTCCTTTGCTATACAAGTCAATACATTGTCTGTGGACTGTGGAGGCAACTTCATATTCTCTGGTGAATTRCCCTGCTRAAATATTGYGTCCTATGCRTGTTTCCATTTCTATACCCCCTGGTATAACATCAAGTCTCGGGAATGCTCCCCCTCCTGTACTCTTTCAGGGGGTATCAATGTTTCCATTTAATGTAGGGTTTTTTTGCCCTCACTGAGGAATTTTACAAATAGTTTGTTTATTGTGTCAATCTCTGCTTTTGTGAACAGAAGAGGGAGCATCTGGAGACCATCATGAACTCTTGGCATGGATGCTCCTGGGAGGCTGTATTCTCCCCAGAGTGAGAGAAACAGCCCATCCCCACTCCCCAAAGCCCCCATCACATCCTCACATGAGGTCCTGCTGGAGTGTATCATTCTACTCTGGACTGTAGAATGTGGGAAGCTGTGGCRGGGTGCAGACAACAATGTTCTCTAGCTGGCTCTGCCGATAAAGAGTTGCTTGCCCTGCTCTGGGCTGCTTGCTTCACAGCAGAGAAAGGTCTCCTAATGTCTCACCTTTTCTGGAAATCTGCACAGCTGATGGAAAAAATAAARACCTGTCTCTCCATGTGTACCATAGCAATGCAAGGCTGTTGTGCCCAGCTCTGCTTTGCCTAGGGACATAGAAAAGCAACAGCTTACTGCTGTTGTGTTGAGCCTGCATGTGAACATTAACTTCATTTCTGCGTTAGCTGGGTATTTTCCATCACAATAGGGTTTAATTGGGAAAATAAATAAAAGAGTTGATTAATCAAAAATAAAATGTTGCATAGGAATATACAAGTTTGAGTTAAAGTCTTCTCTGGAAAGTTCACTGGAGTTTGGGAAGGAAAGTCTTGTTAAGACAGAGAGAGACCACCCTGCAATAGCTGATCACCTACTGCTCAGTACAGAGCTGAGAGGAGAGAAAACAGCAAAGTAGAGACTTGACCTTAGTTCCCTTTGTCCCAGAAGAGCACAGTGCTCATTTTACACTCTAGGATGAGGCATGCCTTTCCTGTCTTGTTGGAGCTGCTCAATTGTGTACAGTAAATTAGTATTCATTAAGTCAAAGGGAAAGTTGGATGACAGTCTGCTCATTAAGGTACTGACTTGGGCTCAAGTTCAAGTAGTTAGTTCTTTATTTACACAGTGGGAAGTTGCAGTGGGACAGGCCATATAAATCCACTAG
Source organism: Rhea americana (assembly GCF_003343005.1). NCBI lineage: Eukaryota > Metazoa > Chordata > Aves > Rheiformes > Rheidae > Rhea > Rhea americana. The sequence continues at coordinate 344,172 of NW_028186367.1, read as the reverse complement.
CCTGGTGATATGAGTGCTCAGCTGGAGTCCAGAGGACTTCCAGCCAATTCCTACACTACCAGCTTCAGAGAAGGCTTTGGTCCTCCTTCCCGCACCAAAGCTGTTTTTGTGCCATGGCAGGCCACTCAGCAGAGTCTTTGGTTTCATGGAAATCACTGCAATGTTTTGGTTAACTGCTGCTATGGGCTGGGAACATTTTCTGATGCTTTGAGAGGTTTTATTGGAATGGTAAGACTCTTCCTGCCCAGCTCCAGCTGTGAGCACTACACTGGGAGACAAGCTGCTGCTGGGTTTGCATCCAAAGTGAAGGAGCAGCTTTGTAGTGTTCAGAGACCTCAAGGTACTGAACACCACATGAATTTTGCAACAAATACCACCAGAACAACACACTAATCCCTCAGCCTTCAGTGGAGAAGCATATCCCTTCCTGTGATGCTCTCATTATGGCTTGAGAGCTCAGCTCAAGTTAGAGTGACAGGCAGTGCAGCCAGGTCTGGCATATTGGATGGGGACAACAGAGTTTGTGGATAGATTTCCAGTGAAGGGTTACTGGGGTCCAAGGAAAAAGCATTGCCTTCTTCTGCCCCAGTGCTTGAAGTACTGCAAGTGGACTGATGGTCAGAACTTCAGTACTCCCAGCCAGCAGACTGTGACAGCTTAGGGAGAGAAGGAGCCTGCACAAGATCAGGGCATGGGTCGTGCTCATGCTCRTCTGTCTCCTGCCAACCCTTGTCACTGGCTTTTTGGTGGATTGAAAATGGCTGTAGTCCCAGAAAACCCCAGTCCCTGAGTGTACAGCCTGTGCAGTGAGAGTGGCTGCTAAAGCACCCTTACAAGCATGCCTGAAGCTCTGGGTCAGCAGTCCAGGCAGCAGAGCTGATGAGGACCACAGTAATGCTGTGATATCATGTTCTCCTATTTAGCTGGCCTTTTGGGGTCACAGAGCTCTCTACTCTTGAGCTGTTACAGGGAGGCTGGATTCATTGGGCAGGACTGTCCTGCAGATGGGTTTCCCTGGCCATGAGCTGTGGSCTGCGCCAACATTTTGGGTGGGGAAAGTCTGGGCACTTTTCTCGCTTGTCATAGAAGGTTGCTATCCAGRCAGAGCAGAGGCTAGGACCAAACTGGGGAGCATCTAAACCCCCAGATATATTCACCGCTCCATATAGACTGACACCGCAGCCATGATGGATGGAGTTGCATACCCTGGGAGACAATCTGCACTTCTGCTCAGCTCAGACTGAATGGAAGCACTGGTTTGGCAGTAGGTGAGCTACAAAGCCCGTGTGCTCATTTCTGTGYCCTAAACTGACACAAGGCATCCCTTCAAAGGACATGGGCTGGCAGACATCAACAGCAGGTGAATAGCCCCCTCTGTGATTCTGTTCCAGAGTCAGGTGATACAGTTTAAGGTGATTTCTGGCTTAATGGTTCTATATTCCCCAGATAGGCTGATTATAACACACATCAGGCAAAYAGCTGGACCAAGAGCTCAAGTTCAGCTCTATAAGAAGTGTGTAGTGATTCCCAGGTGATGAATTTGAAGAAAATATTGAAGAAAGCCCATGGGTGTCTGTACAGACTTGGAGGCTGGCTCTGTACCATTCCTGTATGCACAAGGATGTGCACAGCCAGAGATAGATTGTGCCCTGCCAGCAGAGCTGGCAATTCTGCCAATTCATCTCAATGGAAACTTTCCATAGGAATTAAATTTGTTTAGAAAAACCATTGAAATGAAACATTCTGCTGATGTCAAGATGTTTGGCTTTTACATTAGCTGGTGAAACACTCTGATTTTTTGTTTTGACTTTTTGTTTCTATATCCTACTGACTTTATTATTCCAGTATAACTCATAAAAAGAAGAAGTAAAAGAAAAAAATATCAAACAGAATTACTTCAATTGGCCCTAGTGCCATTCTTTAAAATACACATGACTGGGCAGTTGGAAATTCATAGKTTTTATCATGATTAGAGATAATCACGATAATATCAAATCTCCAAGTGGCAGCATTTTCTCTGAAATGGGATTATGACCCTGCCAACTTGAACTGCTAACACACTCTCCCCACTTGCTCTGCCTCCTGCGGAGAGCAGGGAAGAAGCCAGCATGGGCAGCATGCTTACCAAATGGGTCAATAGTGATGAACTCAGCAAGTTCTCTCTGACTTCTCCTGAAATAATAATAGGGAAGGGTGAATAATCTGGCAGCACAGTGAAACAACAAAGAGTAGCCCTGGTCCTTGAAAGCATGTATGCCTACCCAGGGTCTCCTAGCACTATTTCTGTGCTCCTCCTCCTGATTCCCATGTCCCCTGAGCTCAGAGATGACAAGCCACATCCACCTTTTTCCATCTTCAGTCCATCTCTTGACTGGCAGAATGAGACATGTCTGAACACATTTGGCTGGATAGGAACTCTCTGCCTGAATGCCATATTTTACAGTAGGTGTCTAAATCTGGCACAGAAGTGGGTCAGTGTGGCACRTGCTATCATCTTGAGTGACTTCTGTTTAGGAGCTGTATGTTACTGCTACAGGAGTGAGGACGAAAGCAAACTGTGTTTTGGGTCACATGGGAACACCAGTTTACCATCCAGATAATGATATCTTCCTCTGTGCTGTTCCTTTTCCTAAGATTCTTTATTTTCCAGCTCACTGAGTTCCCTTTGTTCCTCCTATATTCTACCTTTCCTTCCAGCCTATGCCTGAACTCCACTGCAGCTACGATGCTGGGTGTTTAGTGTGATGGATAAGTGAATCAAAACTGCTTCTATGTCTGAATCCTCATTACATYAGTTCTTCTACTCGTATGGGTACCTTGATCACTGTCAGCCCTGCTCCAACCTTCCTTCTCTCCCTTTGCCCCTTCTTCCCTCATTGTCTTGCAGCTCTGCCCACCACTGCCAGTGTGGCAGATGATACCATTCCTCTCTGTCCAGCTGGCTCTCTGCTGYTCCAGAAGGCCATAGGCATATTCTCCTGCTACACACCAAAGACAGTCCTCCTAAGAAGCTGGTTGAAAGGGTTTCCAGCCAGAAAGTGCTAGTACAGTGTAATCTAAACATCCCATGGGACAATATCCATTTAGAGACTGACGTAATACTGCTGATGTACTTTGTATGGGTCAGCTAGAAGCATGTTGCTTTTGCTTATTGCTGTCAAAATGTGCTTTGTCCACAACTTGCAGGAAGAGGCAAGCATGTGTTGTGGTGTGGCATGAGGTTCAGCTCTTCATCTGAGTGTTTGCTCCATGAGTAACATCATGCAGAGGTTTTGGAGGCAAATGGCATGGGCTTGTGCAGAGAGACTGAATGCAGAGCAGGGACCATGGGGGACCTGGTGCTATGAGCTGCTGTGCCATTAGTTTGCATCCTAATTCACTCTGCATTAATCATTCATGAGTAAACCTCACTGGGAAACAATAGGAGGGGCAATCTGGCGCAGCTTCTGTGAAGATCTGAGCCAGGTTCAAAGTAACAGCATATTCTTAGGAAAACCCTGAGCAGGCCTTTAGATACTTCCTAGCTCATGAGCAGGGACTTTTGGCCAAATTCTTCCCCTGCAGTGTCCCTGCTTTACATAGATTTGGCTTATCAGCACCCTGGAAAGAAGCTACTTCTCTTAAGATGGTGGAGAAAACTACAATCACTACCTCAGAGAGTTTTATWTAACTTTTTGAGAAGGGGATTTAGTTTTAGTTGGTTCCCACAGGGAAAGGAGCTGCCAGTTAATTAATTGTGATATTCACTATTCACCTGGATCTAATAGATCCAGGAAATAGTCCCTTCCCTGAAGATGCTGTARCCATTTGAAGAAGGCATTTGTAGACAGCTTATTAACAACTAGCCTGTGGAAGGTTTAGATACGTCTGCCGGTCTTTCTGCCTTAAAAGGCTTAGTCTCCACCATCCCTGGGCAATCTTGTGCTCYGCAAGCCTCCCATACTGACAGGCCCTGGCTCCTTTCAGAGCTGGTTTCTGTATGCTGAACAGAAGTATGTGTGGTTTCCTCCCAGGAAGGTCTAGTGCCTGCAGCCGGCCTAAGCCTGCATCATGTTGCTGCAGCAGGGAGCCCTTCCAGAGGCAACCTCAGCTTCTCTGTTTGGAAAAGCTGGATTTGGGCTTGCATCCTTCAGCAAAACACAGTGTTTGTTTATCCACTGGCTGTCTGGGTCTCCTGAAGGCCCCTGGGGACAGCTGCCTTCAGAGAGCTTATTAAGTGAGCTGTCAAGTCCAATAAGAAAAGCTGAAGGCTGATGACCCCTAGAGTCAGCTTAGGAAATGCACCCCTTCCTGAGCAGCACCAGGCCTCTGGTTGTCCATGTCCACTGTGTCCCATGCTGACATGCTGTCAGCCCTCTCTCATCTACAAAAAGCATCTTTGCCTAGCCTGAATCTTGCAACAGGGATGTTTTCTCATGAGTTGATGCAACTCATGTATTGCAGAGAGACTGRTAAGAGCTAGTGGGGACAGCCCCCATGTCTACCCTTACTTTCTCTGGAAAGCGAGGTGGACTTGGTATGGTGCTGACAGCTCAGCCCTCATCCTGGCAGGGAAAGATAAGTACAGAATAGGTTATGGGTGACAGGCAAGCTCTCTTCTTCTAACTCAGTACAGAGCACCCAAGAAGAGAGCCAGGAGGGGGCCAATCCTTCAGTGTCCTGGGGCCACTTATTAAAGGGCCCCAGGAACTTCAAACAGGAAAGGATGAACGCTGCACTTGATATGTTGCTGCACAASTGCTCAGCCCTAGGCAGGATCAGACCTAGCTGCTACAGCCTTTCTGCTTTTGCAGAACGGGCATCTCCACTGTCCTCAAAATGACACAAATCACAGGGATTTTCCAGCAGTCCTCGTGACAGGGCATTATGGGCCAAGCATACTGCCTTGCTCTTACCTGGAAGTTATTTTCTAGAGAGCCTCTGGTATTAGTGATGCAGAGACAACCCACTATCYATCACCTAGCATTTAGGTCTCTGCAAAAAAATTCCCTTCTTGCTCAGAATAATGGAGACCTGTCTTCTTGCTGGCAGCAGCATCAGATCTAGGGATAATTTTTCATTGCATGATGTGTCTTGTCCTCACAAGTCAGTAGCTCAGAGAAAGGCCCAGAAATCCCTGTACAATATACTGTGATACTGTGATATAGGGATATGCTGCCAGGTAGTTATCCATCCACAGTGCAGCACAGACAGATTGATTTATTACATTGCTACTTTTTATTTTCTGTAGTATTGCTTGAATGGCATCACAAACAGCGTAACTGTCCCACTGATGAACTGTCTACAATATTTGTTATCAAGGAATTTCCTAGGTTAATTGTCTGCCACAGACACGCATGTGTTTGTGTGTATGTGTGAATTTGTGAATGTGTGTATTCGTGTTAAAATGTGGGCTTTTYAGTTACACATATGGGGGTGGAAGTGGGCATCTGTATAGCTCATTCCTGTATGGGCCATATTAAATGACCACTCATGTGGGGACAGCACAGTGTGAAGCACTGTCACTGTTTCTAATGTTGTTAGTGTGAGCATGCAGACCTTCTGAACAAGCACAGGAGAGACAGTCCTACCTCTGGAGTGCATCCTACATAAATAAGCTAGAGAGACAGAAGCATGGCTCTTGCCCAGTTTTATAGACGGGAATGGAGGGAGACTGTTAAAAAACTCTTGCATTTAAAGAAAACATGTTGCAGAAATAATTAGTTTTCCATGAAACCTTTCTATTTTTTGATCAACAAATGAATGTCCTGGAACTGCAATTTGGAATCTCATTGCRCATCTCATGGGAGTTTAACTACTTGAACTTTCTCCTGTCCCTGTCCTCTTCCAAGGGCTGGGCTCCTTGCCAGCCTACCTCACCTGTGAGACACCACATCCAAGGACGTGGTCAACATGGTTCCTCCACATCATTCAACTTCTGACTGAAGCAGTTCAACAAGGGATCCAAAGATTTTGGTCTTTGGCCATTTCCTGGAAATCAACATTTTCCATGAGGGAAAAAAAAAAAAACAAAAAAAAAAACAACTTTTGAACAACATCAGAATTTGGTCCCGAGGGAATGGCAGGGCTCACCCAAAGTTACAGAAGGAGGATCTGGCAAGGTCAGGAGCTGACTCACTCTGAAGGGGAGGTTTTTGAACAACTGCCTGGTAGGAAGGTTGAGTCTGGGGTCTTGGATTCAGATGGAGTGAGATAAGCCTGCAAAAGAAGSTGTTTAATGTGTGTTGCAGCTGTGGGCACTTGGCTTCACAAACTTTTACGTCTCTTCTAGTCTGGGACCCTGAAACTCAGGTGAGGGTTATRAGCAGAAGATCTTTCGCCCTTCTCCAGACAGCCAGGGATCCTTTGGGGCAGGGAGCACTTCCTGATGGTTACGGAGCTACAACGCTGGTGAAGTTACTTATCTGTGGAGGGTGCCGGGGTGCCGTGCATGCTATGCCTGATGTGTCTGGGAGGCCCGGGCCTGGGAGTGACTGGTGTCCCTACAGATAGTCCTTATGTGGGAAGGGATGACACCATCTGAGTGGGGATCTCCTATGATCGCCTGCCAGATAAGTCCTTGTGATTGAGGAACAGGGATGCCTTTGCATGAGCATTACAGGAACAGCTCATTATCTATGATTTCATTGCCATAWGTGGGGAGAATGGAAAGCAGCTTATCAGAGCAGTCTTATCTGTGTAGTTTGCCACAGGGAAATTGTCTGATGGAAGATGTGTTTCCCAGATAGATAGATGGGCAGTGGTGTGGCCTTGTTGAATTGGTTCATTTGAGGTGAAATCTCACTCAGTGCTGACACACTTCCACACAGACTGATAGAGTCCTAGGTTTCAGGCTCAAGTTTTGGTATTCTTGTGAACATACCTGTCACCTCCCATCCCTCTACCAAAGAYAGGGACACATCAACCCCAGGTAAACTGATAATTCTTTCCTATGGCTACAGACACAATATAGCACTTGTAGGGCAGAAAGAACATGAAACTTGAGGTAAGTTGAAACCTCGGCTGAGACATGGCCAGGGTTTGAGGCTGCCAGACAAGGGGTGATGATGGGCAGAAGGGTTTTCCTACTGGGAAGATGAATTTGTTTGCTTGGTGGTGACCACAGGCAGACCTATGTCTCACCAAATCCTACAGGAATTTTGCCCATGACATCAGTGGAGTGGAGAATTAACTTCATTCTATTTAAAGAGATTATCTAGAGCAGCAGCTGGCAGCCCYTCAAGGGTGGGATGCCAGATTTTTTCCCAAATTAGAGGTTAAATGTGCCAGTAGAAACTCAGTGAAAGCTGAGCTCTCTGCCTCCCAACAGGAAGGGTGCTGGCAATCTGCTTATCGGATCAATATTCATCACTCAGTGGGAGCAGGGAGCTGCTGACACCTCTCCCAGGATCCTGCTCTTGGCCCTGCACCTGTCCTGGCACCTGTGCCGTCCTTGGCACCCATTCTGACCTTGGCACCTCTACTGAAGCAGAGAGCAGCTCCTGTCCAGTTCCTGAGCATGCAGCCCACTTTGTTCACTAAGGTGACCATGCACAGGGAAGAGGCACAACAGAGAGCAACTGTATTGTGCCAGCTGAGGAATGATTGGCTTTCTTGACTTTCAAAAGGCCTGTGTTCCCACTCTGCGTGCTCACAAGAAAAGGGGAAAAACATATTTCCAAGTACATATACAAGAAACTGGAACTGAGATTTTCTATGTCACTATATTTCTTCCCTTCAAGGTGTTTTTTCTCCCATTGATGAGCTTTTCCAGATAATTATATTAAAATATAGCAGGAAAGTACTTGTGTTCATATGGCCACCAAGCTCCTGCTGGGTGCTCAGCTGCAGAGCGTCCCTGGGAGCTTGGCTGGTCTCTGGGATCCTTAAAGTGAAAACTCAAACACAGATTTGTTGATAGAGTGTTTTCTCTTGGATGCTGTCGTGGAGAGCACATAGAAATAGCTTGGTTTCAATGCTGATTATTAAAAGAAGAATGTTTAAGTGAATCATTAATGCTTTCATGCTTTATATCCACAATCAAAATGTTAGAAACATTTCAATKCAAAAATGCTATTTGATTAAGCAAATATGCTTTATTCTTACGCTTTATTTTTGTTCTTCTATCAKGCTGTTAAATGTTATTATATATCATACTGCTATTTTTGGTATAGTAATTTGACAGTATAAAAGTTCAATTTTTGAGTTTTTATTAATTCAATTTCAATACTTGTACACTTTAATGAGAATCAGTGTTGAAGTTTTTCTAATAGGTTGAAATTCTGTGTTCTCGTGCTTGGCTCATTGCAGTCTGATTTGCTGGTACTTTGATTTGTCRGGCTATATTATTAATTATCACTGTAAGTTAGTGTAGGAAAAGTTTTGAATTGACCTATGCACCATGTGTGTAAAGCAGTGACTTCTCTAATACTTGTTGTGATAAATCCAATATTAACACTTATTTTTCACTCTGTCTCACCAATAAAGTAAGMTCTATTTGCAAGAAAAATTATAAACATCCACCCTGGAATTGAGAATGGGAAGATGCCAGTCTATGTGACCATGAGGAGCAAATCTCCTCATTTACAGGTGTGAGTGAATCATCATTCAAGTCACACTCAGAAGGTGGGGCAGCATGTCGTAATCAAACAACAATTTGCAGTGAAAAGCTGGGGATGTGAAACTGTGACATGGTTTTGGAAAGCGTTTGCAGGAATTCTCTGCACAGCCCTGCTGAGATCCCATCCCTTGTGTAAAGTTAAACAATTCTATGATTCTATGATTCTATGATGAGATGTTGACATACTTCAAGGGAAAAAGAGCTAAAAGTGGGACAATAGCTGACAAGAAAGGTCATTGCAAATAGACGAACACTATAAGCACCATGGAGGTAGGGAGAGGAAATTGCTTGTGGCATTACAGCTGGGAGCTCCACAGTGAGTCTAAGTGGAGGAAAATGTAGGCTGGATATCAGCAAAATCCTGTATTCCGGGCAGTAAGATCTATGGGAGCAGAGTGGTTTCCCAGGGGATASAGCAGGCTCTCTATTGCTGGAGTAATTTAAAATTGGATAGGACAAAGTGCTTGGGAACATGCTGTAGAGGCTAATTGTGGGACTGTGTCTGTGTGAAAATCTAGTGTGCATGGAAAATAAATGTTTGCTGCAAAAGAATATATCTGTTGATCAGCCACTGGTTTCAGGGCTTGAGTAGAAAAGTAAGAGCAAGTCTTTTGGCCTGGAGGGGTTGAGCTGCACTGGATGCTATTCCCTGCTGGACCCCAGGGCCATCACACACATGCCCCAGGGCGGCAGCTGGCAGATCTCTGCACCTCAGCACTGATGCCAGCAGGTCCCTCCCAGGCCTACAGACTGCTGGCAGAAGCACCCCATGCCATCAGCCACTGCATGGCTCTTGCTCAACCCACAGCATCACCTTCCCGTCCCCAGGCACTGAGGTCTGCCCTGGCCGTGACTGACGTGGCMCTCCTGCAGGCGCCTCTTGGACAGGGCTAGCCAGGTTCACTTCCCTAAGTTGTGTGTGGGCTGCTTTTTCCTGGAGGAGACTCTGCAGCGCTCCATCCCTCTGTGGTGATTTACAGTGTTCTGCTCAGTTCCACTAACCTTTGTGCTTCTCTTTGAAAACATCATAATAAACAAACGGGGCTGGGAAGTGCTGGGTGAAGTTACAACGCCGCGCACTTGCTGCAGCTGAAATCCAGCCGTGCCCTGAGGCTGAGACGAGGCCCTGTGGACTAAAACATGTAGTATCAGCTGTAGGCTGATCCTCCGTGTGTGGTGAGCTGGTAAATGCGTCTCTCTCTGCCATCAACCCCTCTTTGGGTGCTGTGGGGTGATGGCTTGAGCTGGGCTCTCAATGAGAGGTCTGTGGTGGGGGAAACTTTGTTGTGCCCCTGCAGTCAGGCTGCTGGCACTGACCAGTTCAGCAATGACGCCTTCAGATGAGGCATATACCAACGTCTGAAATGGCCTGTGGCATGCAGAGTGTGACCTGAGGTGTGCTACCACTGGATACAAAGCTTCTGCCATGGGATCTGTGCTTCATAGCCTGCTGCTGGCTGACAGAACAGCCCACTGTCTCTCCTGCACATCTATCCCACAAAAAAAAGCAKTATGTCTTTCAATATCTGCCATGCATCTGTAGTTCTGGGCCAGTTTGCTCATGCCTGGTCCTGCCTCATTCAGTGGTGCGGAGGGGGCCATGGTGCTTGGCTCTGGCAGTCTTGGCCTCCTGATCCACAGCCCCTTGGGCTACATTTAGAGATTTGACAGGGACAGACCCTGTCGGTGCATGTGCATCTAGGGGCATGTGCGTTATCAGAGCACATGCAAATGTGACTTAGTCTACTTGTGCCCTTAGTGGTCTAAGCCTTTGTGCCCTGCCTCACATTACCTGTCTGTGTCATAGCGCTGGTGGTATCCATTCTTTCCCCAAGCACTTCTCCTCCCCTTCCACTCTGCTCTCTTCTTGTGATGAGATGCTCCCCCAGCATGCTGTGAGGGCCCTACATGTCTGCATGCTCTGCCTTGCCTCCACGCTGGCCTGTGGATCCCTGCCCCTGGGCTGCGCTGAGGCTGCCAGACTTGCGATTTACAACCCACAGTTGTCCTCTGAAGCTCTGTGCTTCTCCTGGTTTCACCCCAGTTCATTCCTCCACCAGAACAGTTTCTTCCAGAGAGTGCTCCTGCACTGACCCCTCTGCRTTAGCAGGCAGCTGCAGAGCTGGAGCCAATGTGCCACCTGGCTGTTGGTTCCCCACCATGCTGGTGCTCAAGGATGCACTCAGGACAGGCTCCCGGTAACAGTCCCTCCAGTGAAGTCTCGTACAGCACTCACAGCTCCCTGAAGTCAACCCTTCACCCTGCTGAGCTGGAGGCTGTGCATAATGACTTCCTCACTTCCCCCTGYGAGACAACTCCTCTCCTAGGCCTTGCAGAGTTAAAAATAGAGCCTTGCTTATGGAAAGTTCATGCTGGATAAGAGACTTAGCAGGACACTGCTTAGATCCTAATTTGAATGTAAATCAGTCGTGCATTCCAGGCAGAATCTGGGCAGTCAGGARGCATAACAAGTCCCGGCACACAAGGAGTCCCGTCTAATCAAGAAAAGATCGCTTAGCAAACATGCTCCACTTTCTTTTCATCAATGGGAGAGCGGTCAGGTTGTGACATGCAGGCTCCTGCTGGATCTGGACACTAGCGTGGTGGTCATGCATACTAACAAGTTCAGCAGCCCCAAAGGACCAGGCAGTGCTTTCTCCCTGTGCCTTGGCTCTAGGTACAGTGAGGGTGAAGGGCCCTGTCTGAGTGGATTGTGGGTGAAATCCTGCTGGCTAGAGGAGGCGATACCGGGGGCCCTTGAGTTCGCACATACGGATACGTGGTGCACACAGCACCCTTGCTCTAAGCTTATGGCTGAGCCCATGCCCTGTGTCACTGCTCCCACTGACAGCTCAGATTGGGATTCACRTCTGTATTTTTCAGGACAGTTTGGGGTAAAAGGGCTCAGCAATATTCTCTGCCCCAAGCTCTGTTCTCTCTGTGGGACACCATGGGTGGCTGGGATGCAGTGGGAGAGGGGTTAACACAGTCTCCGGTGTGCTGTGGGTGGGTGCTTGAGCCACTAACAAAGAATAGTAATGAATGGAAAAAGTGAAGTGTTTTTTCCCTAAAGCAAACAGCTCGGTCAGATTAGAAGCTCGGAGTGCGCTTTACCCAACTATTAATACATTCCTCGCTCATCTCAAACTAAACAGCCGCACTGAGCTCCAAGTTCATAAAAACAGCATCAAATCCATGAGAGCACAGTACATTTATAGTGTCAGCCAGTAAAACTGCCTGCTGGAGGTGGTGGTACTCTGGATCTGTGCCTGGTAGGGAGAGATAGGCCGAGCCAAGCAAGAGGAAGACAGATGGCCCTGAGCAAGTGGACCCTTGCCCCCCCCCCCAAGCAGAGACTGCTGGTGGCCATGGAGGGAACCTGGAGAAGCCCCTACCAACACCATACTGGAATTGTCCTACTTGGAAATACTGACAGGGCAAAGAGCAAGTGGGGCTGGGGCTGGCCCGAGGCCTTGCATCCGTCACTGCCAGCATGTGCTCTGGGATGTGCATGGTTGTCAGACAAGCTCAATCTTTCCTATGGGAATAAATACACTGTGCATTTTTGATCCCTCCCACTCCGCCCAATGGCTGCATGTTGTGCTCATCTCCCCTCCAACCTAAGGAGGGCTGAGGAGGGGACTGGCTGCAACACCRGTGGAGCAGACCCTGGGTGAAATCCCCCATGTGGTTTTGTAAATGCAGAAACAYGGGCAGGATTGTGCTTCCCTGCTTCAGACCAATGGACTCTCCTGTCCATCCCTGGTGAGGTGCCATGAGTCCAGGCTTCTGCTCCACAGGCCTGYGGTGTGCAGCATGCTGGAGAAAGTGGCTACTCTTTGCGCCTCAGCCCAGCTCCACTCTCCTTGCTAACAAGTGCAGAGGCAAACAGCTGCTTGCCAGATCCCCACAGCTGTGCAATCCRTCTGCAGCACACGCCACATGCCAGCTGCAGCCCTGTGAGTGCATCAGAGCAGAGGGAGGCCACAAGCCAAGGCTGGGAAAAGCAGCATCCCCTCTCACTTCTGCAGCCTGAGGGGGTGATTGGGGAAAAAGACCCTGCAGCTGCAATGGGAAGGGAGGGGGCTGCTGGGGCTTTGGCTGGTCCTTAGACTAGGCAGCTTGTGTGCCCTGGTGCCTGAGCACTGCAAGCCCTGTGCACCAAATAGCCCTAGTTATTTGATAAAAATGGCATCAACCTGGCAAGACAGATTGTCCTGTCCTGTCTCCAAAGCCTGCTTTGCCAGGGATCTTCAAGGACAAGGCAAAATGTGGCCTTTCTGCATTTGGCAGCTGCATAACAGAGTCCCCCCAAAAATAGAATCTAGTGGTATTTTATTTCTCACAACATTTTTCCATTGGGCTGATGTATCCTCAATGTTTTATCTGTTAGCTATGTCAGTTTGGGGTTGTTTAAAGTGATATAGCATAGTGCAGGTGCAGTGTTGCAAACATGCTAGGACATCACCTGGTGGCTACAGCTATTTAGAAAGTGCCACACTGGAAGTGTGCAGGAGCCCAGGAGGCTGTTTCTTCTGTAGCTCTGTGAACGGCCCTTTACAGTTTGCAATGGCCATGTTGGGGACCTATCATGAGGGAAAGAGTTATGATAACAACATTTTTTTTCCTAATGTTAATTAGACACTAACATTAAATAGCTGTACCTTTAGTCAAAAGAAGGCTCTGTCCTTGCAGTCTGAGTCCTCATCTAGTCCTCCCCTAACTGTAGCTCCCAGTTCCTTGACTCCATTGATTGCTACTAGATGTCCCTTGGCCAGAGAAACTTCTTGATTCCCCAAGAAAAGCAAAATCTGAGAACCTGATCTCAGTAAATAGGCAAAAGCAAGGAAAGATATCCTCCTCAGCCATATCCAGGACGTGCAGAAGATRAGGGCACAGGGACATAGTTATTAAGGCAGCTCCTACAGCTTTTCTGAAGTCTCCTACTAAAGAAAGCATGCAGAAACAGCCTTGATCAGCACTGGATCAGTCCTGACAGTGTGTTGAAGGGGTCCTGGGCTGTCTCTTCTTCATATGGAATGAACTGGAGATGCAACATCACTTGTTATTTCACTAGAGAGCAAACTGAGGCATAGAAAGAGGAGAGGACTGAGCCAGCTTTGCCTAGAGAAGTATGGAAATGGGATTCAGCTGCTCAGGCCTGATTTTTGGACACAGATTAAGTCTTGCTGTAAAGGAGTCTGGTTTGAGCCTCCTTCCCTGGAGGATATCTTACCTTTGCTCTCTGCACAACCCCAGAGAGGCATGTGCAAATCCAGTGCAGCAATAAATTGCCAGGGTCATTCATAAATTCTCCCTGACGGGCATGAGGCAGTTGCCCCATGGTGGCAGTATTGAGATATCCTGCAGCTGGAGCTGAGCAGAAGATTCCTGTCTCGTGGGAAGCTCCTAATCTTTTTCCTTCCTCCATTTCTTTCTTCCTCCCTTTCTTTCCTCCTTCCTTTCCTCCTTCCTTCCTTTCTGTCTCTTTCTTTCTTCCTTTCTTTTCCTTCCTTCCTTCACAGAATCACAGAATGGGTAAGGTTGGAAGGGACCTCTGGAGATCATCTAGTCCAAACCCCCTTCTCAAGCAGGGTCACCTAGAGCATGTTAGACAGGGTAGCATCCAGGCRGACCTTGAATATCTCCAGAGGAGGAGACTGCAGAACCTCTCTGGGCAACCTGCTCCAGTGCTCTGTCACTCTCACAGTGAAGAAATTCCCCCTCACATTTAGGCAGAACTTCCTGTGGTTCAATTTTTGCCCATTGCCTCTTGTCCTTTTGCATGGGCCAACTGAAAAGAGTTTCGCCCCATCCCCTTGACCCCAATGATACACATTGATAAGATCCCCCCTCAGTCTTCTCTTCCCCAGGCTAAAGAGGCCCAGCTCTTGCAGTTGTTCCTCATAGGGCAGAGGCTCCAGTCCTCTGATCATCTTYGTAGCCCTACGTGGACTCTCTCCAGTAGCTCCATGTCTTTCTTGTACAGGGGAGCCCTTCCTTCCTTCCATTTTTCATCGTAACTCAACCTGAGAAAACCGAAACATCAACATTTTTCAAAGAGCAAAATACTTGGGGAGAAGAGATCAGCCCAGAAGTGACAAAATGCTTTATTTCACCCGTGCTTCGCATTACATGGTGTCTGCCACAGCATTGCTGTGTCCCTCAGAGGTCAGTGCCTGGTGCCCAGTCTGCTACTGCCAGGGCTTGCTGACCAGAGTAGGTTCTTGGGYGCTCAGCAGCCACATGACTCCCATAAGGCTTATCAGATCTGCTCTGAGGGTTGAGCCATCATGGGGGATAGATCTGGACAAGGAGCCCAGCTGACTTGGTAGCCAGGGAATGCAGAGGATGCAGTGCAGCATTTGATGCAGAGATGGGGTTAATGCTGAATGGTCTTGTAGGGAAGTAAAAAGTTCCCAAGGAAAACTGGTATTTTGATTTTTGTAGAGCTGCACTTCCCTACAGGAAAAAGATCACTGTTGCAGAAGAAGTAACTCTGTTTACAGCAAGGAGGGAGACTGAAAGGACTTAGAGACTTGGTCCTTCTTGCCTTTTCATTGCCTCATTTTACTCAGCATGCAAACACAGGGCAGCATCATCCCCACCTTGTGCTGCATCTCCCTACCATCCTGTCCAGATCCCTGTGGTACACATCCCACTTGTCTCTGCTTCCAGCAAGGCTGAGGTACTGGCAGTCAGGGTCACGACAGGGCTTTGGGAACTTGGGAAGCTGGTGCCTTAGCAGGAGAGCACAGTGTTGAAGACAGAGGTTCAGTCTGGGATGGTTCATGGCTCATATTCACCACCAAAACTCTGGGTTTCATTGACAGAAACAGCACTTGGCTGTGTATAGAGCTCATCCTTCCTGGGGGAGGAATGTAGCTCACTTATCCTGCAGAGTCAGGCCAGGTTTAGGAGAGAAACTGCATTTATTTTGGTGTTTGCGTTTTGCACACAGCTTCTAAGCAGGGTCCAGTTCTAGGCACAGACTGTAAAGCCAGACTGAAGGCCCTTAAGCACTTGAGGTATAAGGGTGGATATGAACACTGTGGTCCCCAATGACTGGCAGACCCTCTGCACAAACCTTTTCTGGCTGGTGAAAATCTATTTGCCAGGGTGGCTGTTTGGAAAACTAATTCTTTGCTTGCTAATGGGCTGTGTTAGGGAATAAATGAGGCTTCTTTAATGACATTTTTATATAAATGTTCCAAACAATAAGAGTGCTGCCACTTCGCTCTGCCGGAGACTAGACCCACCCTCAGAAGCTTACTGTTTAAAGCTCTTTATACCTAATGCATGCAGCTYCACTGAAAAGTTCCTATAAAATGTGCCAAAACACAGGACTTGTTCCAGAAACCATTGCTTTTTAAATCACACGGGTGGCAGAGGAAGAAGCTGATCGTAGATGAGTTGATGTAACATGGCTCTGGGAGCGGAGTGACCTCAGTGTCATGTTCTGCCCCTTTTTTTATCTTTCCCACACAGTGCAAAATGACTGAGTCCAAAGTCATACTATATATACGTCTCGCTGTACCATCCATCTGGGCAGCACAAAGTCCGGGTTTATACTGATCTGTCTGGCATTAGAGGATCGAAAGGTTATGTTATTGGTACATTTCTGCACATCCAAACCATGAGTCATCATTTCCAGGAAGTCAAATGCTTACTTAAAGGATTGTGATGCAAATTGTGTATCACAAATATTTTATTCCTAATGTAACAGCTCATACCAAACAATTGTTTTCAGCCTTCCAATGGTATTAGTTAGATTTTTGGTACTGAATTTGGGTACAACATTTATGAACAGCAGYGCTACAGCAAAAGTTTCAGGTAATGGGTGAATTTATGAACAAAATAATGACTTTTTTATGAAAAGTAAGCATATAAGTTCTTGGATGCTATGGAAGATCTTAAACAACACACATTGCCTTCAGCATACAAGAACTAACTTCAAGGAAGTATCACAGTATAAAACAGGCTGAGATACGCTTGCTAATRTTTCATATTGAGATACTATTGCTAATATTTCATATTCTAATTCCACAATTGTTATTATCAAAAACATTGAAACAGTGTCTTAACCAGATGTGTTTTGAAATTTTTATGGCAYCATTCCTCAACACTGAATGATCAAAGTTGTTCCTTAGAGTATTCCTCTGAAAATCATAGAAGAAAGGCTATGAGTAAAACCCAAATACAACAACCACCCAGACAGAAAAAAGGGCAAAAATTCTTCCAAAAATATGAAATTTCAGGAAAATCAAAACAATTTCAGGAAAGCTATTCCTGCAAGCTATCCACATCCAATTACAAGAGCAATCAGATTCTTTCCTCTCATTGCAGTAGCTGTCACTATGAATCAGTCACCCTGTGCCAAAGGCTATACTGACAGAGGTAGGATGAAGGCTGTGGTGTCTCCTCCACAGGTAGGCACAGAAACTGTCCTGTTTCAAGTAGCAGAACAGTGCCACAGCCTGTTAGGGATGTGCAGCATGGCCTTGGTTCTGTGCAGGAGAAGGTGCATGGCACTGCAGAGGCGAGGAGCATGCGATAATAGTATCTGAATAAGAAAGGTACTTCTGTAGACAGGATGCTCCAAGGGGATTATACACTTGTAACTGAGACTTTCTATTCTATATGCCAAAGGGAATGGATCCAGGATCCTTGCCAAAAGCCTGCCTGAACACTGAAGTTTGCTTTCCGTCTGATTGAGGCACAGTGCAGATGCCAGCTTGGTGATATTACCCTCCAAGCAAAGCTGATRGTAGGATATCCTGGCTTTAATCAGTCTGTTACAAACAACCTACCCTCATAAAATTGGAGCTACAAGCTACTGCTTGTCTTTCTTTTTGTCAGGTGGATTTCTCCAGGCTACTACTCTTTATTCCCACAGAGCCAGCACAGACAGCTGTTTCTCAGAGCTGAATGATGCGGAGATATCTGAGGGGGTGGATACGCTTGTCTTCTCTCTGGAATCCTCTATAGTATCTATTCTAAGGTTTGCTGTGTCAGACTCTGGGAATGAGATGGAAGGCTTCCTCTCTGTCTGCCATCTCCCCCTGGGAGCTATACACATGCTCTTCCCAAGCTCCAGATAGCCACAGTTCATAACTGGAAGATGCTGTCAGAGCTTTGCTCAGGCTGAACCTTCAGCAGGCTGCATGTTGGGCACCTTTCAGCTTTCCTGAGAATCCAGARAGCAGTCTGCAGACTCGGACACATTTTGTTATGGATTTGTTCTCTAGCATCCTGACTGAGATGAGCAACACCCTACAACTTGATAAGCCATGTCCTGAGATGAGTGTCTGCCTGCTGAGGCTTCCCAATCAGTGAGCACAGTGTTTCCTTGGATGCTGGCTGTAGGGGTAGTCATTTTAACATTTACTTAACCTGACGCATAGGTTACATAGATGCAAGTTTGCAAAGGTCTAGGTGACTTAGCACATGAGATATAGTCCAAATTAAGCAGGTAGYTTTACAGAGATGGCTTCTCTGCAGAGATGGCAGAGTCTCTCTGTGACTTTGTCAGTCAYGGTAGGCTGGGCCTTGTTGGGCCCACAAAGAGAATTTCTTCCAAAAGCCAGATTCTTATAGGGCTGTGAGAGGAAAGAAAAGAAAAAGAAACAAATAAATCCTTCACAAAGTTTAATTTTAAGAACAGAAACAAGATAAAAATACAAAAAAATGGTTAAAAAGGAATTCAAAAGAAAAATAAATCAGAAAAATATTTATAGGAATATAAAAACTGTTTAAAGATAAAGTATTAGAAGCTCAGAATAAATATATACAACCAATCAAAAATGTGCTAAAACATCAGGAAAAGAAAACTGTCATGCTTAACAGTGAAAGAAGTTATAAGAACAAAAGAAATATCCATCAAAATTGAAATAATTTCCAAAGAAGGAAGATAGAACACAGTTTGGAGTTATTACCCATAATAAGGAAAAAAAGAAAAATTTTTTTGGATAAAATTGCTAAAAGCATAAAAGCAAATAACAAAACTTTTCTCAAGGCATGAATTTTAGGAAGTATATCAGAAAGTGTGCAGGCCATGACTCAAATCTATGTATGAAAAGAGTCAAAGAAGATAACATTGCAGTGCAAGAGCTAAATAGCTGAACCGATTATTTACACTGATGTTCCCTGGAAAGAGAGAAGGAAGTCTCCCACACTGTGGCCATCCTTTGCACAAAATTAGCCTGAGAATAAGAATAAACAGAATAGCTCAGTAACGAGGCTGGTACAAAATTTTTAAGAYCAGATTTTGTATATCAAAGAGTTGCTTAGTTTTAAAATAAATTGGGGAATGGCTCACTGTTGTGTACACGTTAGCCTCAGGTGTACTCAACACCTCAGCCAAATGTGACRTATGCTGCTATTTTAGAATGGGCCCTATCTGTTAACTGGGAACTGCATGTGGGTAAACATGTATTATGTAAACTGACAGAGTATACTATAAATTTTAGAATGAGTGGACATATATTTAAATGTGATATAATGAGAAAGAGTCCGTGTGGTTATTGTGAAGGGAAGCCATGCTTCTTGAACCTATGGATAGCCTCCTAGAAGTGGACAGTTCCCCTGTTAATTGATATTTAGTTCAAGGATAGGGAACAAAAATAGGAATAAACTTTTCAGGGTCAAGGGCAGTCACCAGGGATGTCAGAAATCAGTGTTGAAACTCAGCGTATGGTCACAGTGCCTGACAGGGGAGATTCTGTCAGAGCTTTGCTCAGGCTGGACCTTCAGCAGGCTGCATGTTGGTTACCTTTCAGCTTTCCTAAGAATCCAGAAACTAGACTTCAAACTCAGAAACTTTCTGGTATGGATCTGTTATCTGGCTTTCTATGTATTCAGAAATGATCTCGAAAGGGGGTAAAACCCAAAGTGATTAGATTCTTTAGGATGATGAAATTTTCCTAACTGCAAGGAATGACAAAATACTCGTGTACCTAAGTGCCTGGGTGATAAAACAGCAGAAGTAATTCAGCATCAGTSAATGCATGTGTGAAAAAATAACCCCAGCAGCAAAGTAACCCCATCCCAAAATAAAACAGACAACTAGGCTCTTACTCTGCTGCTTGGGCAATGTGGGCTGGCCAGGAACTATGCTATTCTTCCTTTCCTGTGGTGGAGTTCCACTGTTCCAGCACTAGCACCAAAGATGCCCATGGCAGAGCAGAGTGCAGCAGCTCCTCAGCAGCGTGCAGACTGTGGGACATGAGAGAAGCTGTGCTGGGGACTAAGAGATGCCAGGGAGAGGAACAAGTCATGGCAGCTTGTGCTCATCCTTGGCTGAAACCCTGTGCTGTGGGCTTCTCGTGACTCAGTCCATTTTTTRCATGCAAGCAGCAAATGAACTACCATTAGCCTGGAATCAAACTAGAATAACTTCAGTCACATCTGAGCCCTAAGTGGAACAGAATGAAAAAAATGTAGTGGTTTGGCTCCCTGCTAACTGAGCACTAGGCTCTAAATTATTAATTACCATTGAGGGAAGAAAACTGGGGTCCTTAGGCTAGGTCATGGAAAACATCAGCTCAGTGGGGGGCAAGAAAGAGAATCAGATTTGACCATCCCGTATTGGCTGTTGTACATATTCCTGTCTCCTTTTTTCCCCCCACCCCTGCCCCTGCCTTTTCAGAAGACTTCAGAAAACTAGAAAAGGGCAACCAGCRTGACCACAGGAATTTAATGATATCCACAGGAACAATTAAATAGACAAGGGCTCTTTAGCCTGAAGAGGAGACATCTGAGCAGGGTGATAGAGAAGATATACAGCAGTCCTGAATAGTCTGACAAAGGTGGTTAGGAGATGATCAGTCTTTGCTTCTTACTGTTCAGGAATTAGGAGGCACTCCATGAAATTGTCAGGTAGCAGATTTAAAACAAACAAAAGGAAGTACTTTTTCACACAACTCATAATTCATCATGAAACTCATTACCATGGAATACAGTAAGGCCAAAAGTATGACYGACTTCAAAAAGCAAATACATTCAGGAAGAAAAATCATTGAGACTATTAAACATGAGGGCCCAACGATAACCTTTTGCTTACCAGATCCAAAGGCTGGGAAATGCACAGAGAAGTATCATGGCAAAGCTTCTCCGTGTCTTATGTACTCCTTCAGCATGTTACTAGCTACCAATGGAGAGGGGATATGGGCGCTGGGGGAGATAGAGCCGAGCCCATATAGGTGGTATAGACTTTCTATGTTCTCTTTCAGCCTCTTCTGTGTTCCTCTCCTATTCAAAGCTGTTCTTGTCTTGCTGGTTCTCAGCCTGAGAAGGATTCATTTCTATCTCCTGCTTCACCTTTTGTCTTTAAACACTCCAGCGTTAGCCACCCCCCCAGAAAACTGAACCTCGCTGACGTATGATTCATTTGACTGGGTGTAGACATGCCCATGCACCAGCCTTCTGCAGAGGAGCTGGAAAATCTCATCTTGTCAAGGTTTTGCCTGACCTTTTGTTCTAGACAAACAGGATCTAATCAGAGCTTTAGCTGACAGCCTATTCACAGTAGGTGTACAGAAGCCATCCTCTTTCTCCTTGGCAACAGATACATGAAGCCAAAACATCGAACCAGTAATTCTCTGGGTAGCTCATAAGCAGAAGTTAGTCGACAGTATCAGCTGGTTAGATTCTTTCTATAGTTGATGAAGAAAGAAAGATTCATCCTAGAGGTAATCTATCTTACCTAGTGAGATGAATCACTCCCTGCAGGACTGCACCTTGACATACCTAGTTGTTACCCACATGAATGCACCCAGTGGTTGACTGGACCAGACTCCAGGACAGCAGGTTCTGTAGAGAGGATAAGGTGCTGGAGATGGTCCCCTTTCCCCAGAAGACTCCTGTTTCTTGATCTGCTGAGCCAAATGACTATGCCTGGTGATGTGCCAAATGGCAGTTCTCCTATAAATGGTGTCAGTGCTGGAATTGTTCAGATACACCAACATAGGGGGTGAATGGTTTAAAGAGACCAGGGAAATCAGGGAGACCCTCACTCACATACGCCCATGAATATGTGTGAACCTAAACTCCCCACCTGTGCTGACAAAGACCTCATCTATGCTGTCTTGCTTGAAGTGAAAGCCGGCTGGAGGCAACAGTAGCTTTCCAAGCAGCAAGCACTGTTGGGTGATGGGTGTCCGGTCAGAACCTGCCCCTGAGTCTATTATTAATGCAATAACCAGACATTATTATTCATGCCAGCCACAGAGCTCTATAGTAATGATCACAGACATCTTCCAAGTACATTCAGTTCACTGCCCTGCTTCCCATCCACCCCCTCATTGGTGATATATAAATAGAGGATATTCTTAGCAGAGAGGATTCCCAAGAAAATGCCACGTCTCCTTTATGCAAGCAAGGATTTAATACACTGGCATGAGGAAACACTGAGGCCTTCCTAGTGACAAGAGGGTCAGAGCCTCTGACATTCTTCATTCAGGCCCACAACTGGTAACAGCTAGACTAGTTTGGTAACATTTGCTCTGCTCTCCTCCACACCACTGAAATCAAAAGGGGTGCAAACATTAATCAAATAGTTGAGCTTGCCAGTGCTCCAATTCATGAGACAAAATACCTTCTAGAGCTAGAAGAATTGTTTATACTGCCTGGAGATCTGCTTTAAGCATTTCTTACTCCTACCTAGTAACAATGAAATCCCCTGGGATACGAATACTTACCACACCACATRGACCCTCTGGGGAGCAGTGTCCATGCATATGGCTGGTAAAAGGCAGAGCCAAGAGCCCAACCTGTTTAGCTGGGTAGCAACTGGTATCCTCTGGTGTGATAGTCTGTGATGCACTCCTTCAGGTCTCCCCAGGCATGATGGAGCATGGGGCAAAATAAGGGAGCAGAGCAACTGGGAGCTGTTTGCTTACTGTTGCAGCCTGTGCAGTGATTGTGCATTCATAGCCCGATGCRGGGCACTCAGGAGCCAAGAGGGTCAAGAGCTTCCTCAGCCAGGACAGGCACAGAGATCAGTGCAAAGCAGGCAGAGATATAGGTAGGCTGGCTTTCAAGCCCCCAAATAGGGACCTTTCTTTCCCTTAAAACTGCCTTGCAGGGAACATCGTAAATTCCTGGAGTAGCCTTTGCAAGAGGCATAGCATGGAAGCTGTGAAATCCAGGCACAGCTTGTCCTTAAAATGCCTGATGAAGATACTCACAAAACATGTAGCTTTCCCTAATGTAACAGAATTTAGAGTTGGGATGTGTAAACATGGTAATCTGTGGGACACATGGCCTCACACCTTAGAGACATGYCACTTGATCCAAGAAATGGTATGGTGGACATACAGTGAAACCTGGCTGGAGTGTATGGATTGGTGGGTCAAGGTAAAAGGATGTAGGGGTAGGGAGGAAGGGGGAAAAAGTTTTAAAGCAGTAAATTTCAGCCTGCAGCTCCGTCTGCTCCTGAGACCTTCTGTACTGAGCAGCATACATGAAGAATTCACCCTGAGACGTTAGGTTTGGAAATGCACTCCTTAGTGCTTCTGCTTTTTAAGTAAGCAGAAGGTCCAGGCTGACATTTAGTATATAGTGCTGGGCTAGAATATAATGCTGTGGGAAGGTACCAACAGCCCTGTTTTTATACTAACTTTTGCCCTGGAAGTGCAGTGCACTGCAGGTGCTCTTTCAAGCTGTGCCTTGCTGGGGTGTGCTCTGTCTTCTTGCCCTCTAAAACCTGCCTGCAATAACATACCCATACCCTTTCCTACACTACTGTTTGTGTAAGATCTTTCTCATGTGCAGGCATGCACTTAGAAGAAGRCACGTAACACATATGTATGCGCAAGAGTCCCAGCTCACAAATGCACATGCTCAAGCCTATGCCTGGCACATGTAGGAGTATGGATGCTCACAAATGAGCAAAAGCTTAGGTTAGTGATGAGAGAACTCCAGGATCTCACAGATACCTATATAACAGCACTGAGAAGTGCACAAAATGATCTCAAAGGGAGAAGGAAGCATGGATATTTAAAGTGTAGCAAGGTGAGGCCGGAGTGCCCATATTGGCAGAACAGGTTCCTTTTACCAGCATGTAGAGGTAGACAGGCTGCTGCAGATTGCACACTAGCCCTCCCATTAGAGCTAATCCCTCCTGCCCAGTTTGGCAGGAGGCTGCTCTGGGCAACCTGTGGAAGTCATTACATGTCCTACCTGATCCCCTGTGAGGTACACAAATGTTAATCTCATGGTTCAGCAGATCACACTAAGCTGTAAGTCTAGAAAGACTGTTTGCAATATATTGTTTTATACAGTTCCATGTGTGCTGCTTTTCAACATCCTACGTAATGTTTAGTCACATTTAATAACAATAAAAGTCTCCTTCACAGCCTCATTCTGGAAAATGGGGCCGATTTTACTGAAAACAATGAATGTGAATAGTTCATGGTCTTCTCGCATTACCCAGAGATTTATCACATCTCTTGCATAATTTAATCTCTACATCTGTGGGACACAAATGTTTTACATTTCTAACATTTATGGGCAGACATCGAAAACATCTGTGCAGACCCAATGCACAAAAACATCTGGAAGACATCTCTGCCTTTTTATGACATATGTCTCCTGATCTTTTGTCTGGAACAAGTGTGCTGCTATCAGTAGTAGCTTTTTATGTCGGTTACTGGGCTTCCCGTTTGGGCTTTGACAGGCACAGGGGAAAATGTGATCAGCTCTGAATTTCAGCCCATTTCAGCAGTGAATTTCAACAAGTGGGGAAGCAATTCAGGGAGCTTCCCACCCACCCACACTGTGAGAATTTGGACTGGGATGGGARCAAGGCAGCCAGGGTTTGCTACTAAGCTTATGGACAGGACTGTTTCCTGAAAGTTCAGATATGGAGCTGTGCTGAGCTGCTTCTGCTGAGCTGCTGCTGTCATTTCTCTGGAGTATCCCAGCCTGGTGCAGCAGAATGGCTAGAGCAGGAATTTTCTCTGCAGTGGGAATCTACCCTCTGAGATGGGAGCTGGCTTGGCTGGAACTTCGCACATAGGAGAGGTGAGCTCACCTGCAAGGACTGGGGAGGCTATGTGCCCCCAAATATTGACCAAATTCTTGCTGCTGCTGTTAATATCCCAGCCCTTTGGAGATTTAGATAAACACTTTCTACAAGTGGGATAACAGGGAATAACAGCCCATGGAGATATTTTCTTCATTGTGTTTTTTCTATACACTCATGACATTGCTTCTGAGACCTGACTGACTACATTCAGCCTGGCAAAGGAAACAAGGCTAGGGCATGACCTCAGGCAGAGTTAGCACTCYCCTTGGCACAGTTTGCCCTGGGCTCACCAGCTATCTCCCAGCCTTTAGCTCGGTATGAACCAGTGCTTAGTATGGGTCGGTGATTCTTCCCAGGGGCAGTTTGAATGCATCCAGCATTCTCTGGGATGAAGTCTAGGCATCATTCCTAGGGAGTTTAGGCCATGCCACTTAGGGCAGAGGAAAAGACTGTGTCTGTTTTATTTAGTAGCACAGATGGAGCCATTGGGATCCACRGTTGTTCTGTGGTTATCTCTATTGCACCTAGGAGGTCTGATTGAAAATTTGTTGTGGTGGACATAGTGCAAATGTTGAATCAAAAAGTTGTCCTTTTATAAATGGACATAGTATGAAGCAGAGGCTGATGAAAGGACCTAAAGAAGGTAGTGAAACTGCTTTGGGGGACTGAAATGAAAGATGTCACTTGTATGGTGGTTGAAATTGGTGTGAAGAGGCATGAGAAAGCACCTGGATCCTCTTAAACATACATATACATCTGAGTCCATTCTGCAAATTGCTATGCACTTCCAGTTAGGTGCTGAGAAGAGGCAGATCCTGCTGCTCCCTTTTTGATGGGCTGCTTGTTGCTTCCACACAGCACAGATCAGGCAGCTCCAAGGGGCCATACCCTCATGCAGTCCTGTGCTCCCCTTCCTAGCATGCCTCTATTTGCTGCACGTATTTTCCTCAGGCTTGAAGACTATGCAGGCAGGGGCATGGTGATAGCCAGCTGATGCCCTGGTCTAGCTGGCCATCTTGAACCGCCCTACATGGAAGAGATGGTTGAAGAGAGCACTAAATCACTAGGGATTTGAAATAGGAGAAATGTAAACTGTTCTCCTTGTCTTTGTACCTTGTGAGTGTCCCTGGGGCAGCAGTGACGCTCTGTGAGGAGACCAGGGGATACTAATAGCCTCTGGGTTTGCTGGGGAGACATGGGTTTGTTTGGAAATTCCTGAGCTTGCGTTGCTGTTGGCACACAGCAAAGGAAGGCAGCCAGCAACTCCAGCCTGTGAGCTCTCTCCTTGTCCCTGCTACCCTGACAACAACACAGAGATCTGAGAGATAGTGGATGCAACCCAAGAACATGCTCCAGGCTGCCTGCAGCCATGGGTCCCACGGGGAAAGCAACACCAGCCACCACGAGGCTTTGCTGAGGCATGGTGTGGAGAGTCCCTTGGCCTGGGAATGGCTGGCAAGGATGATGTAGCGTCATGATTTAGACCAGCATGAGAACCAGGCTGGGGTGCTGCAAGGGGTGTTTGTACAGCCCAGGGGGCCTTGGAAGATGGAAAAGCAGAGCAGAGATGCTGGAGGGAAACTAAGCATTTCAATCCAGGTTTACGAAATAAAGGCTTCTCCATCTGTATAGAGGTACTGGGGGCTGTTAGTGAGGGGAAAGGAGAGCAAGTGGATTGCATAGTCTTGAGATATCTGAGTTTGGTTGTGGGAAGTGCTTGTCACTGCCAGGAGACCCCGGCAAGCCCCTACAGGCTGGTAACCAAGTCCTGCCTCAGCACAGTGGTTGCCTGTGCTGCCATCCATTTTGTGCATGTCATTCACAAAATATGTCTTTTACCCTGACCTGCAGGCCCCCCAAAACCTTCTGGCTTGGCTGTGTCAAGCCAGTCTATGGAGTGTATTTGGCCACATAGCTCCTGAGCTTCACAATGTGCCACCCTAAAACTCCTGCTCACACACTCACCCAGCCCTGGTCCTGCTACTTTCCCGCAGTGGGCACTGGATAATCCCAGGGAAGTAGCTTGACAGCATATCTAAAAATACCTGCGCTATTGCTATTCATCGTGTGCAATGTAACAGCAGCAGGACATCCCCAGAGGATCTTGTCTCCTTTGCCAGGAGCTGGGCAGGAACATGCACAGAGCCTTCCTGAGTGTTCACAACCTTATTTAAAACAAGTGTAYGGGCACACATATGCCACAATATGGGCGTAAGGAATGGCAGGTGAGCAGAGAGGCTCAGGGATGATGGACACAATTCTTGTGCCACAACAGTTACTCACAGAGAATGTTTTGACACAGATGGGAGCACTGAAGAGGACCAGCCTGGCTTGCTAGCTTGTGAAAAACTAGGAAGATGACTCTTCATCACATGGCCTATTTCAACACTTACAAAATTCTGTTGTGTTGCAAATAAAGAGCCAAGTTATCAATTTGCTTAGACCAATGCTCAGGTCATGACAGAAGAAACTTTTCATTTCAGAAAATTTAAAATGTTTCAAATGAGYTTTGACTTCTATTTTAATTAAAAAAAGAAAAAAAKGAAAGAAAAATAGCAATCTGAAACTTTAAACAAAATGTCATTGTGAGAAGAAAATCTGGAAATGTTTTGCACAGATGTGTATAYGRGACTTCTTTCAACATCATCAAATTTATACTTTTCATWTTTTTAACAAGTAAAATTTAAAAAGTCAGTATATTCTTGCAGGTTTAAATTTTGACACATCTGAATTTTTAAGGCTGRAATGTTTTCCTCAAATTTTGAGAAGAAATTCCTAAACATTTCTGATTGCCTGGGCRATTTCATTTGCCTATATTCTGATATAATGTTGGATTACATAAGCATAYGTTATTTTTCCACAGTACATGGTGTGTAAATTCAGACTTTTGGAGACACRGTTTGATCAAATGTAGCTGGATTTTCACATAAATGACTGATTTTGAGCTCTTGCTCCAAAGCTAAGAGGTCCTAACTTCTGAATAGTGGCTTTGAGTTTTTTTGTTTTTTTTTTTCATTATGGCTAAAACAAAACATTTTTTCTAAATCTTGTTCTGAAAAATTGTTGACCTATTTTAACTATGAGTTAGTAAAACCTTCAGCTGGAAGCAGACATCCTGGAAGTCAAATCTGGGATTTGGCAAATTATAAGCTACCAAAGCAAGGTTTACAGCAGAAAATTGATCAATGTTACTTTTCCATGTTAATCACAAAGCTTGGTATTTCCRTGGTTTTTAATAATACTACTTAATTCTAGGATGGAAATAAGAAATTAGAAAACAGCTTTTCCCATCTTCCTCCATTAGTAGGGGAAGACGCTCTGGAAGTATCATGGCATCAGTGTTAGGGAGGCACTGGCAGGGGAAGAAAGAAGTCTCTGTATCGCACCTTGGTTTGGAAGTGCTGACCTAGTGGTGRCACAGAGTGAAGATCAGAAGCGTAGAGGGGGCAGGTGAGCGAAGGAGGCTGGTGGGAGGCTTGCCCGTGGTGTGTGAAGCAGCACATTCCCTGAGAATAGCACTGCTGTGGTTCTGACCTGACTGTCCAGCTTTGGACAAGCCCAGGCTCCCTGCAGGTCTCAAACAAGGCTGATTTCAAGTTCCATTGCAGGAACTGTAGCCAGGATACAGCCAGGATATAGCCAGGATGGTGATTGTGGTGAAATGAGTCCAGAGCATGCATTGTGGGCCTGGTGCTGCTGGTGGGCTATTGCTGCTTAAGTCTGCTTCTTACCACAGAAAAACTCACCCCTGCAAGCACTATACTTCACAGTATCAGCAGGATTGAACTCTTGGCAGTACCAGGAAAGGCTCGCTTGCATGCCCTTCCCAACCTGGGTCAGTGCCTACATATTGAATCAGAGCCCGGATCTTTGGAAAGCCTTGATAGTTATCTGGCTCCTGAATCACAGCTTTAAGATGATGAAAATTTGCAGCCAAAATTCAGCCAACTTCCAAATAACATCCTCTAGATTCCCAGGTCGGCATGTCAAGGCAACAGAGGTGGCCCTCCTGTACCCCTGCAGCAAGGGCTGTGGGATTAGGACTATCCCCTGCCCTGTGAACCGCTTTGAGGACCAGGATGTTGGGGACATGCCCATCTCTACCTCCTGGAGAGACAGGGCCTCCCCAGCTTTGTAATCTGTCGAGAAAGAAATACTGAGAACTAAAACTTGGCAGGAAAGGTCTGCAGAAGGAGAGCTCCCTGGAGGCAGCCACTGCTCCCCCTAGACACAATACTTCACCGCTTCCAAACACATTTTTCTCAGGCAGTGTTGGATAATATCTGGGAATGCTAAACACTGAAATGAACAATAAGCCTGATTGGAATTTCTCTGCAGGGCAGGCACTACTCTTGTGTTYCTTACTGGTGGAAGAGGTTAGCAGTCCCAGATCACTGGAGTGGCTTAACCCCTATGGCCTATGTTTAAAGGGACTTGGATACTTCAGGAGTTGGATARTCTAGGTGATAGGTGACCTAGCTGACTTAGGCCTTTCGGTAAATCCTACCTGGCACCCCTCTGTGTCATGGAAATCTGGGGCCAAAATCAATTCTGTGCATGTTACCACCAGCCTTGCTTCACTGTTAAGAACAGCAATTCTCCTGTGAGGTATGGACAAAGGAAAAAAACTGCTGAATCCTTGCTTTACAGCTCTGTAGCTTATATCTGGTTGAAGGTCTTTTGTTCTCCCAGTGCCATCAGTTTGTCCTCTCCCCCAGTGCAGTCAGGACCTCAGCCAGCACAGTGGGAAAGGTCTTCAGTTGGAGGAAAGAAGAACAAAGTGTCTCCTCCTTGGGATGTCTCTCTTACCACTGAAGGGAAAAACTCCAAGGAGTAGAGACCCAGTGGGGCAGTCCCCCATCATGACGGTTTGTATCCCCTGGGTAACAGGGCTCCATGATGTTAATAGGGGCACTTTGTATTATGCATTCCCAAAAGCTTGAGGTACAAAATCAGCACTTCTAGTCAGCTAGCAAAGACAGGGCCCAACTGAACCTGCTCAGGAGAGCAGCATCCAGTTCTSGGAAAGGCCAGGTTTCGCCAAAGCTGTTGCCTTCATTCTTTTATTGGTTGTGATGTCCTAAGCAGGTTGTGATGTCTGGGTTGTGATCCCAAGCAAACCTGCCTAAATTTTCCCTGAAAGCCAATTTGGACCTAAAATTGCTGTGACACTGCCCCATATCCTCACCCTTGAGCTGATGCCATGCCACAGGGCTTGGCCTAGGGCTTCTAGCTCAAGCCTGTATCCAGTTACCCAATTAAGGAAACAGCTGTATTTAATCTGGAGAGAAAGCTGAGGTAAAGCCTGCAGGTCAGGAGCTCTACCTGCAGATCATGTTCAACTCTGTCAGCTCTGCTCCAGACTGGAACATTGTGTCCTCTACAGGCTCTCCAGGATGTAACATTAGTGAGMAAGCATTTTATGCAGATTAAAAATGAGTCATATCCTGTGCCTGCAGTGCAGGGGGCAGCTGGAAGGAGGAAAGGGGGATGGATGCTCCCAGCATAACACATCCTTCCCTTCTGTAGGGGTAAGTGGTGACAGTGGGTGATGATGACATGCCAGTGTTGCCCCAGGCCCTAGTGGCTTCATGAMAAAAGTGCAGGGGACAGGCTTGCTGGCCAGGGAAAAGAGGCACTACTTGGCATGCCAGATGGGAAAGGGTGAGAGGAAGAGGCTGGGTCATTTGTGCCATCTCCAGGCTGGAAGAGGAGTGCTTCCCCAGGCTAGCCTCTCACCGCTAATGGAGCGTGTGAGGGTGTTTCTCCTTCTGTCAGAGGAGAAACAGGCATTTTATTTCCTCAGGACACAAGATGACTATATGTCTGTGGCATGCAGGGAAAATGATTCTGTGTGTTAATAGGGTCTTCCATCCTCCAGGATATCTATGCTTGAGTTGCTGCTGCCAGGCAACCCCTGAACCCTACTTCTTTGCAGAGGACACAATGACATATAGCTTCCAGTGTTCACTCTGGGCTGTGCAGTTGTTGGTCAGGTCATCTATGACTGTCCATCACCATGTCCCTCTCTGAGCTTCAGTGTGCAAGTCTGGAAGCACCAGAGATGTCACTGGGCATCACAGCTGTCCTGGATATGCTGAGGGCAGTGCCTGAGGGAGAGCATAAGGCTGGACACTAGAYGTGGTGAGGCCTTGGACCAAGTATGGGGCAGGGCTCTGGGCCTCAGTTTGCCCTTGTCTCACAGGAGGCTCTGTATTGCCTGGATATCCCAAACCTGGCATCTTAAAAGAGGCAAAAGGTCCTCRCAAGTCTTGCCTGGGCTTCATGCCTCACAGAAGCTGAGGTGAGACTATTCCTGATCTCCCAAAGGGGCAATACCAGACTGCCCCAAGATGCTGAGTACAGATCCTGCACCAGCCATCTACTGACATGCACCTGGGCAGAGGAACACTTGCGCTCATGCTTGCATCCTGCAAGGCCATGACTGCAGCACACCCTGTGGAAGGTATKTAGGCAGTGCTTAAACATTTGGGTGATGGTTATAGTGTGGAGGCACGTCCAGTCAAGGCCACAGGCCACTGGGGCTAAGGAGAGGTAGTGTGGAATTAATTTTTMTTTTATAAAAACAAATCGCTTTCAATTTTTAATCAATTTTTCCTGCTTATATGGGAATATGATGGAGGTTGKTTGTTTGTTTGTTTTTAATAACTGAGAAATGTTTACTTCTGGGAGATTCTCCTGGTTTTCTTCCATGAAAATCCTCCCAGAAGTTCAAGGGAGAAAAAGAAGAGATTTGTTTTTTCATTTAAATTTCTGCTTTGGCAAAAGCACTGCTCTCCAGTAAGAAGAGATCCCTGCCCAGCTCCAGGGATCAGTGCTGTGTGATAGACAGCTCTAATGCCCATTGGTGCTGCAGGCATTTGCAAATAAGCTGTAACTCCCACATTTGGGACCCAGTCAGAGGGTTGGGACTGGCGTGTCTAGGCTATTCTTGCTCTGAGCTGTTCCAGGAAACCTCCCCCAGATTCTTGGCGTGGGCCTGGGCTCTGTGATCTGGCATTGACCCCCTGAAAGGCACATGGAGGCTCATTATCATTTACTGACCCAACTCCTGTTTTCATTCCTAGTGACAGGAATCTGCACAGTGTTTAATGCAAACAGAGGAAACACATTTATTGCCCTTTCTAAAAAATTTTGATGTTACAAAGTCATGTTCAGAAAGCCAGAGCAACTAAATTCTTCTGTCTCTGCTATCCAGGCTCTGAATACTTTATGCTCTTTAATTGGGAAAACGTCTCACAAAATTCTGCTAGGAGATGTTTCTTTTACACTTACTGGGCCTTTACTGAGGAGTTCTTGGGCTCGGTGTAGGGTCAGTAGAATTATTAGCTCACAAGAACAGTAAGTTCCATGCAGAAAACTTTCTGCTGTAATTCTGCTGTGCAGAAACAAGTTTTGACTGTATCTTGATCTTCTCACAGGCTCAGCCTGGCATGTGGGCCTTGTTTAGACTGGACACACAGTAGGGCTGGCCGTCCTCAGCCAGCACCCTAACAAGTATGGGTTTTATTGCCTTTTAAAACAGTAATTAGTCATTACAGCACTGTTAATTAGTCATATTAATTAACAGATGTCAACAAAGACACTTTCTAAACACAACTCTGCCACCTAGACAAGCTCAACAAGACAAGTGCCCTGTGTCTGATCCTAGCTGGGATACAGGCACACACGAACACCCCAACAAAAACAGGGAATGAAAGCTCCAGGGCAGATCTGGGGTGAGGGACAGGACATTTTCCAGCAGGAAAATGGTGTGTGTTCCTAAGGAACTAGAAGAAATTCTAAGAAGAATGCAAATATGACCCAGGAACAGGCTGTCAGTTAGTTGAGCCAAGTTGCTCTGTGCTCACAGTGAGCAGTAAGCACAGGTTCAGGCAGAAACGTTTCTTTGGGGCAATGCTAGAGAAATATTCCCCTCTCTGAAAGCCCTTCTCCACTTTAGGATCCATCTTTGATCCTTGATTTTACTCCCACCTCTGAGGAGGTTTAATGAGTGTTCCACAGAGATTTCATGCCATAGCACCCATATATCTATAGAGCTGCTTTGCTTTAACTACAGCCTGCTCACAAGAGCATAACTTAAAAGAACTGCTGTTAGAAAAGTATTAGCTAGATCTCTATCAGGGCACAGTCTTGCACAAAAGAGAGACAGGTCACTTCTGTAAGATACTGTCCGAGTTCTTGGGGTCTCCCACCTGTACCTTGTGTGCTTATGACCTAGAGCAGCTAGGAGGGCTACACACATCTGGTTTGTCCATGCACACACTGAGACAAGGATGCACTACATTGCAGTAGTGCTCTTTGATGATTTCTTTGCAGCTGGCCTGTWTCAAAGAATGCTTTCAGCAGGAAATAGATGAAACTCAGCATCAAAGAAGTTTTCTGCTTTTTGCAGAAAGGGCAAAAGACTTTCTAGATAAGACTTCTGATTTGTAAACACTGTGGATGGGACTCCAGTCCCATTCTTCTGTGGTTTAATGCCACTGACTGATGTAAAGTTACACTTCAAATGAGATGTTAGCTGAAAGGGAGCCTGAAGGGGTGGCCAATCCCCCTGCCATCTGCTGGCATAGACCTTGGGACCTGCCCTAATGATTTACATTCAGAGGCAGATCTAAGAGGAAGAAAGAGGTATTATTTTAATCAAATTAGCGGCCTGAGCAATTCTACTTAGAGCAGCGTAAAGGATAATGCATTGTTTTAAAGGTGCTTCACTGCTCTAAGTGCTGTGACGTGTTAAATCATGTCAGGAAACTCATTCTGAGCAGCTTCAAACAGTCCTACCAGCTTTAAGAGTTTCTTAATTTCCAATACCTCACAGCAGAGCAATTTACATTTGCATGCTTGCAAAAACTGAGAAATACAGTTTAAATATTCAGCACGTCAGCCCACATAACATTTGCTGGACCTGCCAAAAAGAATCAGTCACTTTCTTGAATGCTGCACCATCCCAGGTCTTTGACAGTAAGCTGATGCCTCTGATAAGACTGGGCTGACAGAGCTCTGCTTTATGCAGTACAACTGAAATTTTAGGCCAGATGATAGCAACAAGTCTTAAATCAGCAGTAGTGGTTTGCTACAGCTCCAAGATGCCTGTTTGTGGGAAAGAGTAAAAGCAAAAGTTTCCTCCAGTTAAATGCATGTTGCACAAGATCACACAGATATGTTTCTTGCCTTGTGCCTATCAGTAGGAACTTAGGCTGCTTGGACTTTTACCATTTACCTTTTCTCCAGATAGTCCCTTTGTCCTTGTGTCTGTTGGATTGCTGGATATATTGCGGTTTTGTCCGGACCAGCCCATGGCTGTTTGCTGTTACCAGTTGAGGTTCTAAGAGGGGCCTGGCAGTGATGGGCAGTGCTGCTAGTCCGTATTGCTTACAAAAAGTTAGGAGCACACAGCTCAAAATTCCTGCTCTTCAGTTAAATTAGTTATATATCTTACTAGATATATAACTAGACTGCAGATGGAATAAAATGCTGTCATGCTGAGAGTGGCTTCACAATCTTACGCTGTCTTCAACATAAAGATTAAGGGAAGCAGTTCTGGTTCAAGTGTTTAAGTGGGTGCCTGTATAATTGAATTTCATGCCCGTTCATTCCCTCTGAAGTAGTGTATGCAGGCAGTCACTTGAAAGGGGGAGAAGCTTTCTCAAACCCTTTCTGAACTTTCCTATGTTCARTGAGGTTTTTCATAATTGGTAAATCCTACTTCAGATCACTTACAGCCTGGCCATGGGAGATGACAATGAGAAAGGGCCTTTTTGTGTATTTTTTTTCCAAGAACAAGGGGTCACTATGCACTCTTTATGTCCAAATGACCTGAAATGTTTTGCACATGTCAGAAATAGTGCATGTGTAAATTAACTGAAGACGGTTTAGTCACTGCATACGTAACAGAGTGAGACCCTTGAGCAGGTCTCCTCTGCCAGTGCGGCCCTTACGAGGAGCTTTGATGTCTTCAGATAAAAGGTCATAAGCAAGCACCAGTATTATTACTGTTCAAAACTRTAGTGCAACAAAGCCTTTGTAATCACACAGCTGAACAACCTGATAAGACCTCTCCAGATAAGTCTCATCTGGGGGCCTGTGGCACRTATGCAAACAATCCCAAAGGAAGCAACTGTGACACCCAGCCAGCTGATACCCAGCACCATGCGCACTCCGGACTGGCACTTAGTGTGCTGTGATGGCATCCACGGGCCGGGCAGCTGAGCCAGGGGTCTGGGCCACAGAGCTTTTCTGGTGACATCATCAGATTTAGAGTTGTGAGGCATATCAGCCAAAAGGTTTCACACTGACTGCAGTCCAGTGTCTAGTGCACATCTGCCTCTAGTGATTTGCAGAGGGATGCAAGACTTTTGATACATCAGGACTTCCATTACATGGTACAACCGGYGAGTGGCAACCGGAAAGGATGCTGATGCATTGTTCCTGCATTGCAGGAACCATTGGTACATATGGCAGTGACAGGCAGCAAGATTAGGTGTCATCTCATCTCCTTTATGTGAATCCTCATCCGCAGACATCTGCAGTCACAGACAGTGGATTTCAAGGATGAAAAGCAATCCAATAGCAAGAGCAGAGGAAAGGCCTTACTTCACTTTTCATGCAGGCAATGGAGTTTAAATGGGTTTCTGATGGGAGAAAGCTCACAATGTGTGAGACTCAAAGAAAAAAATCACTCATGTGGTCTGTTATCTTTCCTCAATGTCCTTGGCTTCTAAATTGGCTAGAAACCAGACAGGCATAGCGCCTCCATGYACTACAGCAAGCCTGAGGTACTGTCACCTTCAAAGGGGAACTTCACTTGCTGACATCCCTCTGTGGGCTTATCTGCATGAGAGCAACTGCAGCTCAGAGGAATGTACTCCAGCTGGCTCTGAGCTAAGCGTCCTGGGTCCTCCTAGAGGCTCTGCAGGAGCCATTTAAGCATTATGTAGCCCTGCTGGATCTCTGTGAAACCTAGAGGGCTGGCCTTAGTTCAGAGTCCTCTCGTTCCCTTATTTCCATCCAGGATTCTGCTTGTGTGATGTTGCTGCCACTCCTGAATGAGCCTTGTGTGCTTTTGCTGCTTTGATATTCACCATGCTTAATAGCCCCAGCATCTTTGCTTGGCCTGTCCATCTGCTTTTGCAGTGAGATATTGTGAATGCACACACAGACAGACAGGATGTCCTTGGGTCCCATTTAGAAGCAGAGCGTTGCCTAGCACTGAGGCAAACARTTTACAGGCAACTGGGGCATGAGTTGTGTCCAGCTTGCTGCAAGGACAATTTTAGTGTGGGGAGCTGGGATTTTAGGGTACCTTTGAGTTTGTTGCTATTGTTGTCACAAAAAGACTGGCTAAAACCTCTGCTGTGGTTAGAAATGTTTAATTTCCACCACAAATATGTTTGTGGTTAATATAAAACCAGTTGTTCTTGTGACATCCTTGTCCTGTAAGTGAAATAGCTGTTTCCCTCTGCAGA
The DNA here is from genome assembly GCF_003343005.1 of Rhea americana. NCBI lineage: Eukaryota > Metazoa > Chordata > Aves > Rheiformes > Rheidae > Rhea > Rhea americana. The sequence continues at coordinate 308,057 of NW_028186367.1, read as the reverse complement.
GGTCAGTGCAGATATACAGACAGATGTGATTCTATTCCCTTACAAACTTCCTTTTGGGACTGATTAAGCCAAACTTTCTGCCTCTTTCTAATTAATATTTAAGGAAGTCTTCCTCCTCAGGGCTGTGATGTAGTGATGTATACCACATAGTCCTGGAAGCACAGCTTGACTGGACCAAGATCTTTTGCAAAATGCAAGCCTGTAGCAAAGGCCAAGGTCTGCACCACAACCTGCAGGTATCTGAGCAAGTTAGGACCCAATGAACAAGATCAGATGTCATTTTCAGATGTCTAGATGGACATGTTCTAGGGTTTTTCCACAGGGTGTAAACACTGGTGGCTTAATTATATCCTATCCACATGATGTCACCAAAAAGTTTTCCTTCTGGTTTCTCTGCATTAATTCTGTGTTGTTCATCTTGCTCTTAGCCTGCGCCTGACATAAAGTAACTCATTTCCCTCATTAGTGCTTACATTTTTCAGATATGTGCAAACTGCTACCACATCCCATCTTACTCATCCCTTGAGCTTTAAAAACTTATCTTTTTGAATCTTCCCTCACATCTTCCCTTTCACCCCTATTCTCTCCCATTTCTCCATCTCTTTCTGTTGTGGCACCTGAGTCTGCCCCRTGTCACCTTCCTCCTCTCTGACATGATGGGTTCATCTGTGCCCCATGGACTCAGAGCTGCGTGCTCTCCCAAGGAAAACTCTTTCTTCTCCAGCTCAGGGGTTATTTTGGAGCTTGATGCCTTGTATTATGTTCAGAACAATTTAGTGATGTAGCAAATAGTAAGAAGAGAGCTAAGACTTATTGGTAGAATATATGCCTTTCAGAATGTGTGTCTATATACATGTGTATGTATACAYACATATATATATGCGTGTATGTATATACTCACTGTATTCATGATTTCAGATGCTGTGCCCTTTCTAGGTCACCCTTGTATTTCCAGTATGACACAGAGTTTGAGGTCCCTTTGTGCACGTTGATTTGCACCCTGGAGAGCTGTCAGAGCCTAATTCTGCTGTTTCACTTTGAAGCAGCACAACAGCAGTGCTGGCTGTGGTGAGAATGAAGATGACTATRACACACCACTGCAGGGGCTATTGGCAGAGCCTGCTGCAGATCCCAGCTGCCCTTGTTCTGTAGTGCCCAATAAACRTACTTGTACTCAGAAGATCTTTTCTTGGCACACCTAAAACATCAAACTCAAATTTGGGAGTGTGGAAAGATGTGCACTCAGTCGTGGTATAAGGATTTGTATGGGTCACAGYGGGACTTTGGGGCATATGTTTGTGAAAGTTACTTAGGAAAATCTTAGCAAGGAAGAATCAGCGTTGCTTACCAGACCAAGTTCCATAGCAGAGGTTTTAATCTGACCTGGTCCTGCCTCTCTGCCCAGTTGTGCTCCTGGTTGCCTGGCATTTAGCTCTTTCAGGAAAGCCTGGCTGCATAGRCAGGCTGCAGGCAGATGAACCCATAAAGCATGTGAGGCTTTGGGTAATAGATGTGTCTTACATCTAGATTCTGGATTCAACCARAAGCAAGGGCAGACACAAGACTCAAGGTCTCACCTAGAGATATCAAAGTTTAGGTTGCTTCCAGTAAGATGAGACACAAGTATCTGATCATTGGCAGAAGGAAAAGGCAATTTTTTGCCCATTGTGGCATTTGAGCATCTGGCAGCAGTGGGAAATCTAGAGGGATCACAGGGCTGCAGATGCCTTGACAGGGAAGAGCAGATGCTGTTGACAAACAAGATGTTGGAAAGGAGGTGAACTCTCCAGYGCTTCCTTCTGCCTACATTCTGGGGGAACTGGGAGACAGAGGTGTGTAGTGTTGATATTGGCCAGACACCAAGAGATTTCCTGTTCTTCTAAGAGCCCTTGTCAGCAAACCACAGCTCTGCAGGAAGCAGCATGCAGGAGCACTGTGAAGCTGTCCTGCAGAGCAGGGATCTGTAAGGCCAAGCTAGAGCAATGGTAAGGGATGGCTGCTCACAGCAAACTGCCCAGTCTGGGGGCTAGTGAGAGTCAGATTTTGCTGCAAGCAGTCTGTCCTGAGGAGGTCAGCAGAGGGAGGTGATACAGGCAGGTTTCACATTTYTCCTAGCTGTTATTTTACCCTCACATGTTCCTTTCCCCAGCCTGCCCCCATCATCATGGAGACAGGATGCTCTGTCAGGCGATGGAGCCAATAAAAGCAGAGTGCAGGGTCACAGGAGAGCCCATCTCCATTGCCCCCCATCATCAGGAGGACAGGCTGCAGACCACTGCAGCAAGCTCTGCAGGCAGCACCCTGTGGGGATCCCTGCAGGCTAAGGCTGACACTTGTGCATGCTGCCCCAGGCAGAGATCCCAGCGCTGCATCTCGTTGCACACACACAATATGGTAACATGTTTCCAGTGCCTGGCCTGCGCCAAGGGCACACATCAGGCAGCAAGGCCAATGGTGGAACTGACATTTTTCTTTGAGAAAGGCAGAGCATCTCTGTGCTGAAAGCAGAATGATACTGAAAGCAAGATTTATGATTGCATTGTATTGTTGCCAGTAGACATTTGACCAGCACCCCTACACATGACATTTGTTTGTTCAAATGTAACACAATTCATAGACTCTTTAGGAGAGTGTTGATGCTGTGACATTAAGCAGTCGATTACTCCTGTGCTTGGCAGGCTCTCAGTCCTGCTGCGATATGGCACTTACCCAGCACCTTCCCTAGCAAAGTGCATTGGCATAAATATGTGAGTAATGCAGGTGACAGGCTCTGTGGCTCTGGCTGATTATCCGTTGCTTTTATGTAATTTATGCTCCAAAAGTAACTATGCTCAATCTTGTCCATGGACTTGATTCCTTTCATGTGGTTTTCTGTGCTAACAAGATTAAATCAGTTCCAATAGGCACCATTTTAATGGAGATGATAAACTTTTATTGAACTCAAGCACATTAAAATGAAATGTAAGCAATAGGTGACTTTAGCATTAGTCTAGAGTCTTTTCCAATCTGGATCAAGCCAGCATACCTTCCCTGTTAAACAACAGCCAGCACCCTAGCACATTTTATGAGTTTTAAAAGGGCCGAAAAATCCTTCCCCCACCCCGCTTCTACATTGCAATGCTGCTGGAGGCTGAAGCCATGCGTTAATAGAAGCAGCTCCGTGACCTGGTGATGCAGCCATGAAACGAGGCGTAAACACAGCTAAGTACAGGACTTCACATCTCACAAAAACAGGAAAGCAGGGGATGGGTAATTTGGTGTTTTACAGCAGCTTTGTCTGCTAATCTGTGATCTGTTTGGTCTGCCAGTAGGATTATTATGGTGGGTTTACTGAAGAAGTGCCAAAAATGATGTTAAATAAACTGTTTACACAATGTAACTACAGGCTGAAAAGCTAAACAGAGAGTCCCAAACTCAGCCCTATTGCAGGTTTGAACAAAAATAAACCTCTTGACACTTTCAACTGGACACTGCAGCTTTGCAGAATATGCTCTGTTTGTTGAATATTAAAACATAAAATTAATGCATTTCCCCCTCTTTCTGGGGCTCTTTCCAAAGGTCTCATGGCTGGAAACATGATCAGATCATTTTGAGCTCCTTGGCTGTCCTTGAAATTTGCTGTGATCACTTTATCCATAATAAGATACTCAAGTTTCAGAATTACTATTAGAAAAGTTATCATTATTTAGAAGTGAGTTGTGCAATATTATTTTTAAGAGACCAGGAAGAGCCAGAGCTTGTTCTTTTCTTTTCAAGGAATTATAAAGAGGATATGAGTGACAGAAGTGCATAGTACTCTTCAGTGAGGCACAAACTGGCTATGCAAAGTGTCATCTTCATCTGTAGATGAGTGATGCAGGAAAGCCATCCAATAATTTAAAGGACAGTTTGGAGGGATGCAGGAGCTTTCATCCGTTTTCTACTTTTGCCTGTATTTAACATGGGTATATTCATTGCTGAGGAAAGAGCTTGAATGCAATTTATAAAAATTAGTGGTGTCAACTTTGTGGCTAAGGAATCATGTGCAAATCACTCCTGACTTCTGACTATTTCTRTTAGCTACAGTCTCACCCTAACAGCTAACAGAGTTTTTGTACCACACACGATAAGCATGTTCTTCACTAGTTTGCGCACAGCCCCTCGCTTGCTGCATGTATTAGTTCTTGAGCATTGTTTTAGTGTCGAGGGGGACTAGGGAACAACTAGCTTTGGTATCAATTTAAAGGCTCCATATGGGAAAGGATTTCAGCACTTGTGCTAAGATTGTGAATCACGACTGCTGTAAAGATCAATGAACCACACGTGTGCTGGTCATTGACTACTCCATGGTAGGACACCATCTGCCTGGCACTGTTTCTGACAAGATCACATTAGTGTTCTCTGATCATGTCAAAGCAGTGGGTAAAAAAGAATTAGTTGGCATAATCTGCACAGGCTTTCAAAAGTGCTTTGATAGAGTCCCTTACAAGAGACCGCTGAAGAAGCCAGGTCATCCGGAGCACATCCACAAATCAAAACCTGTAGTAGGGGAACGAAGTGCAAGCTCTTCACTCTGATGCAGACTAACAGCAGGGCTTCTAGGTTTCCAGATAGGTTCAGTGCTGTCAGATATCATTATGAATTTTGAAGTGAAATGATATAAAGGTGAAATTGCTATGTAGAAAATGCCATCTGAGCCTGCCTATGAAATTTAGGTTAGTCCCGCATGTCTTATGACCTAGGTTTTAATTGTATGACCACACTTCTTTTTCCTATAGAAACTAGCGTTATTAATTGTACAATTGCACAAATTGTTCCCTGAGATCTATCCTGGTGACTAGATTAAGCAAAGTTGCTGTGATGTGGCACACACAATCATGTAAAGATTGCAGAGTACAATATATTTTAAGAAGGGGAAAACTAATTAAAAAATGTAATTTCATTTTAAAAAAACAACAAAAATATCAGATGTGCTTCATATTGATGCACAATTGGTCACTACAGCTTAGAATTTCCCTCTACCACCCAAACTCACGAAAACTAGAGAGCCAGGCAGACTGTCACCCACAGTGTGGCCCAACCAGCTAAGTAAATAAGTAGGCCTTCTCCTGCTGGCTTTCTCAGCAGATTAGCGACAGCAGAGGAATTTAGAGACGTGTGAGTCAGACATTACTGTGTCCCGGCACCGACAGCTTGGGAGAGGCAGGCTCCCTGTTATCGGTTCTGGTGCCCTTAGCCAAGGTGGCATCGTGACGCCAGGGCTCGGGAATCGGGAAGCAGTAACGGGATGCCAGGGGCTGAGCTGCTGTGCGCTCTGCGGGTCCGTGGGAACGGCACGCTCTCTGTCACACAGTTCGTCTGGACAGAGGGAGGCGGCGCAGGCTCAGTGCACTGGAATTGCGAAGAACATCTTGGCACAGTTCTATTTCAGAAGTCCTTGAACAAATGAGATTTTCAGGCCCATATGTAATTGGGTGGATTTCTCACAAGAGACACATGCGCAAAGACGCAGCCCTGAGGACAAGGCTCCTGTCTCATGTCATATTTCAAATCTCTGAAGGAAGGGCTTCCCAGCAAAACATCGATAAGAATTATAACAAGCATGTAACCAAGTGTTTTCCCCTAATTTTGCTTCTCAGAAGGACTGAGTGGCTCTTGCTGAAACTATCCCAAACTGCTCAGCCCAAAGGGTTAAAGTTTGGCAGTGTTGTAAGCAACTGAACAATGGGTCATATCATGGAAACTGTCAGGCAACCTTAAATATAGCTGTTATGATCTGCATAGTCTGCAATGCTCTGGAAACCAGGATGAGCAGTAAAGGGAAAAAATTCATAGAGTCCATAGAGTTGTTTAGGTTAGTCAAGAACAGAGAGAACTGCAGGGAGCTGAAGAAAGCCAAAGAGTGTTAAGGGAAAGGGGAGTGTAGCTGGAGCAAAGGAAGTAATCTGCTCAAGAGGAAGAAGATAGGGATGAAACATATTGATGGGTGCTCAGGGCAGGAGAGGGGCATGGAGCCTGGTTAGTTTGGATAATTCAGTGGGCTTATCTGATAGCAGCTACTGACCCCATTTTTTTCCCCAGCGATTCTTCTAATCTGGCCTCTCCAATATGCCCAGATACTAGAGGACTGATTTAATGTTTGAACTAACTGAACTAACAATGAATCAGCAGTCAGGGCTCAACTCAGCATTATTGTGGGGGTCCCAGATCCTTGCAGATGAGATAAAATCTACCCCTTACTGTTCACAAGGGTTTGCAGCATGCAGATGTCTATTTCTGCCCCTAGACAGCATCCTAAATATCCCAACAGAGGCAGCCAGCAAACATGGGCTGAACTTGGAGCCCAAAGGCTTCAAAGAGAGTCGGAAACTATTTTATCACAGCAAGATCAGTGCAAGCTGCAGTGCTGGATGCGATCAGGAGTAGGGTTGAGAAGCCCTCTTACGGGAAATGGCTCTTAATGTGCTGTTTGAGTGTGATCCTGGCGCAAGGAAGGAGTTGCTGAGGAGCACTGTGCTATGTAGGAGGTCAGACCCAACATCCCTTCTGGCCTCCAGCTCTACAGGCAGATGCTGAGTTGGAATAAAGTGTTATAGCCACAGAGCCCAATTTATTTACGCGAGTAGAAGAGAGGGGTTTTTTTTGCCTTCTTCCTCCGAGCTGCCCTTCTCTCCCTCCTTTCTCTGTGAATTCTTCAGAGCAGCTGAAGGGTGAGGGGAGTATCAGAATGTCCTCCTGCACAGATGCCCCTGACTCCTGCTCCAACACCTGCCTGGCTCAGATGTAACACAGGAAATGGAGACTCATGACACCACCACCCTGGTGCCTCCCTGCRCAATCATGATAGAGGTGGTTTCTCTGCCAGGTGACAGCCTGCAGATTGCTGTCTGTGTCTTCTGAGCCCCTTGGGGAGAAAAGGCAACTCTGACTGGGTAGACCCTCAACAAAGATATGAGCTGCCTGTCCATCCCTCACAGGATCCTCACTTCTCTCCTCATTTCCGTGTGCCCACACACAAGCTGYGCTAGTCCTTCTGCACATGTCCTCATTGGCCCTATAGATTTCCAGGACATTTTCTGCTACCCTGCAGCACTCACAGCCTCTTTTCTTATCTAGAACATAGACTGCCTGTAGGTCCTCACGTTTTCCTTAACTAAAGAGCGTAGGTAAAAGACATCCAGCTGTCCAGAAGCCAGGGAGACTTCAGACCTCTCCTCACAGAAGTTTCCTTTTCACATAAGGCTGCAGTCACAGYCAAATTCATCTGCTGTCCCTAGCAAAGGTTGAAAGAAAGGGACTGAGATGCCAGCAGTCATCATTTCAGGCGAAGCTGAGAGCACCAAGGATTGAGACATCTGTTTTTTTCCCTTCCCTCCTGACCTCAGCCCCTGCAAACCTGTTGTGGAAGAGGCTGACAGCCGTGGTAGAATGGAAGTGCCAAGGCCATCTGGCTTTTGAGGCTGAGCCCAGGCTGGGTGATCCCTACCGACACATTGCCCGTGCGTCTGGCCTGGATCCCTTCTGTCCTGAACAGGCTGTGTGCGCACTCTCCTTTCCCAGGGAAGCTAGCTGCCCTAGGTGTGCCAGCAATGTCCTGGTGTGCCAGATGGGGACTGGAGCTGCTCACATCTGTTAGGACAGCTCTTCAACTTCCTGGTGTCATTGGAAGATTTTCCAGGGCTAGTTTGAGGCAGGTCCTTGTCAGCGTAGAGCTCTGAGGCCCAGGCAAGACACACCCCGCGCTATGTGGCACAGTGCTGACCTGAGTATTTCCACTGGCCTTTTCTTGACCATTTTTGGTCCCTTCMATTTGTTTTTGAATCTGTTCCTCCACTTTGCCCAAGTTCTTTGCACTAATTGGGAACTGGCTCCTCTCAGAGTGGGAGGTCTGTCAGGACTGCCTTATGACAGATTTACTTTGTCTCCCTGTCTCTGCATTTTGGCAGTTTGATTCTTCTGCAATGTTCTGAATTTGAATATTATTTCTCATTGCTGAGATCCTCACAATAGACAGCCTATAGATTGACTAAATTAAAACATAATGAGCTGGAATGCAATTGGCAGCTTTGAGAGATTCCCATCAGGACAGCAGTGGCTTGTAAATGCAGAGCTGAGCTGCATCACTGGGCAGGAGCTAAGGCTGATCATCACAGCCCAGCTATGGATGGATGAGACCAGTGCAGGATGCAGGTACCCTGCTCAGCGTGCCAAGAGTGATGGGACTAGCACCTCAACATGGATGTCACTTTGGCAGGGGCTATGGGCACTCATATAGGACTTAGCATGCCTAATTCCAGTAAGGGGTTGACAGGCATGAAATGCTGCTTAATAGAGATCAGGAGGTGCAAGTTTAGAAGGAGGTCAAGCTAGTGAGCTGAAATGCAGTTGCTAGAGGAGAGCGGCTRTAGCTTTTCCTATTAACTGGCATTGATTTTTGCACTCTACAATCTCTGGATGCATTAATTCTCTTTGTTCCACTACTGGAGCCTTGTCTCAGTCCTGCTSCCATGTTATGAGTATCATCATAGCCTTCCGCAACTGATTCCCTTCTGCTGTACAGTGGCACTGTGTTTGTGTCAGCCTTGCACCTTGGAGAGGGGTGCCTATACCCTCTTTTCTGCTGCCTCTCTTCCCCTCATTTCATCTGTGGGATGTCTGATTAGGGAGTGAAACTCCACCAGCACAGTTACACCTTTTTTTCTGTCTCTCCTTCCCCTCCAAAATTTCCCAATTCATGAGCACCCTATTCCTTCAGACACCTTTTCCAGCCAAGAGAGCTTTGCTAACCTGTCAGAGATTGAGCTTATCATGTCCGTAAATGCTGTGGTGTCAGAGTGCAGCACTGTTTCTTGCCCTCTCTGTGGAGGTGACACACAAAATTGYTGTTGGTGGAGAGTAGTCAGTGAAAAGGAGAAGAGAAGGAAATCCTAGATGGTACTGAATGTGGGAGCCTGTGGCTAGAATGGGCTTGGAGAAATGTTAGTATCATTTTGTACGGCTTCAGAAGGAGATCCAAATCCAGGAGAGGCCCTTGAGAAATGTAGAATATGCAGGCTGGGGCCTAGGTTTTTGAAGAAACTGCTGAGAGCTGACAGTGGCAGTGATGGAAAAGGAGGCAGGGAGCAAATGGGAAATAGAGAAGAGAGAGAAAGCAGTTTATTCTCCCTCCTGAGGATACTGCTGCTCACTGCAGGCTGCGTTAACACACTGCAACCTGCCTGTCTGCCAGCTCTGGTAAGGCTCTGCAGCCTTCCTGCACTTTGTGCTTGCCAGTACCTGGCAGCTGCAAGCAGGAAAATACTCTGGAGTGTATGGCATAGGTATTGTTTAGTTTGGGTCAAGCACGCCAATCAGCAGCACAACAGGAAAACTAATGTGGCATATACACGCGTCAGAGCTTGCTTACATTTCCTGAGACAGCTCTGACCATCAGCAGGGCTGGCCAGCATGTGCTTGCAATTAGGCCACAAATCTTCCCCAATGGCTCTTTGCAGTTAGTTACAGAAGGAGAAAGACAAACGAGTTTGCAAAATCAAGGATGAGGCATGGACCCCCAGGATTTTCCCATACGCTGGGTAAAATGAATGGATAATCACTGTCTTCTGGAAGGAGAGCAAGCCTGTGGAGGACAAGGGGAAACTCCAGTGAAAAGGCAATGCAGTCACTAGCAGAGGGAAAGGCAGGAGGAGGTTAGCTCCACAGAAGTGGGGAGGAGAAATTTCTCCTCTAGCTCTAGGTAACCTAAGGTGTTTATCAGGTCATTTCACTTCTAGTTTTTCATACGAGTCATTTTCAATGAGATGGTACAGTTCTTAGGGAGCTGGTAATACTGCATCTTCTCTCCCAGAGGTCCTAGAACCCACTTGCTTATGGGTAGAGAAATTCAGCACAGAAATCAGTTCACCTCTAAACCCAGCCATGCTCTTCTTTCAAGGTACTAGGACAATCCTAGGACCATGCATAAGGGATTCCAGATTCACYTTCTTCACTGACCGTGGTGTATCTCTAAATCCTAACAGCAGGGAAAGAAACAGTCCAACCTCACTAGTGTCTATTTAATATATATTATTAACTGAACTAGGTAACTAAGTAAAGCCAGAGGGCTGGTTGGAAGAGAACCATGGATGATAAGGCCAAGGAGTGTCAATTGGCTTACCTTCCTGCACAGAGCAGGCCAGAGTGTTTCCCCAAGTGACTGCTTGAAGAGCACGTATTTTCAGCAATCATTTTATATTGATTTTTGAGTTGGCAGTTGTGGCAACTCCTCCCACAACACTGGGTGACTTGTTCCAGTGCATCGTATTTTACATCAGATCATCAAATTAACCTAATTATCAGCTTGATTAAATTAGAGTAAATAAAGTAACAGATCTATGGCAGCTTTTGGAAAGACATCAGTCTTATTTATCTCTAAACTTCCCAAAACAGCTGTCATCTTAATGGATATATCTCTTCCARTCCAATGGGGAGTTTGGACTAGATGACATCCTGAGGTCCATCCAACAACTGTTTCTTTGCTTCTGTGAATAGCTGGTCCTGGGAGAGTCAAGCCTTTCTGCAGGCATCAGCCTCYCTAGGGGACTTCTCTGCTCAGCTCTACTGCCAGTTTGTGCAGTTTGGCCAGAGTAGTGCTGAGTACATAATAGTTTGTCTCTTTTTTTTCAACCTGGTGTTGTGTACACCGGCTCCATTCAACCAAAAGAGTACAGCATGTCATACTTCATATGACAGAGCTGAATGAGAAGACTATGATAATACATAATACATAATTTCTAATCCATGTGTATGTAAGAGAGAAAAACAAAGGAAGGGGGATCTTCCAGGCAGCAAAACTGTGGTAGGTACTTGACTGTGCTGTTAAAGCCCACCTGTACTTTTGTCACAGTGCTCACACGTGCTAGCTTACTCCCAGCCAGCTTCAGGGGCTAACACAGAGAACCAGGAACTAATGCTAAAGTCAAGGCARTCCTGTTTAATGCTAGGAATTAGAAAAAGAAATATGACCCCAGAGTTCAAACCTGTGAAATTTGAGGTGTTGTTCAGCTTCTGAAGCCTGGTTTGTTGTTGAAAAGATTAGCAGGTGATCTTGTGGAACCTGCTGTTTTATATCAACATGATTACTGACTAGGTAGAGATTACTTGCCTGGGGATCGTGAATCATGTTTCATAAGCTGAGAGATGTCTCCAGCCTGATGACCAGTTAGTGGATGCAAAAATATAAGCACAGATTTATTTGTCAATTGTGATAGCACTGGGAAGCCACGAAACTGCAGCCAGTAGCTCYATGAAGCCATGAGCTACCTACTAGCTGCAGAGACATTTCCTTTCTCCATTTCCAAGTTGTTGTTTTGAGAGGTTTCTCTCATCTAGAATTTCTACAGTGGGATACTGCTATTCTCAGGCCATGGGTACAATGGATCTAATTAAGYCTCATTTCTGTAACTAGAGACCATRTATTTCCAGTAACTTAAGGCTCAGAAAATCCTTGGATCCAAAAATATTCCCAGTGCACAGGATTGYAGGTTRTTTGAAACTGTTCAGGAGATGGGTTTCTCAGTCATTGTTAAGAGCCTGTCTCAAAAAATAATTAAGAAATGCAAAGTTTGCAGGATTCACTCCTAATTTATTCCAATATGTATTTTGTAGATACACTTAAGCAGCCTTTTCAAAGCAACGTAGTTACCGTAGCCCTGGTGAAACCCTGGGAGTTCTCTATGTATTTTGGTATTGGTAGCTTAGCACTTACACAGAAAACATGTGAATGCATACCTAGCATATACTGACTTCTGATTGCTTGAATATTGAGCTCCACTACTTTTAYGGCAGCTTTTTCAGCTGGAATAGCTGTCTATGCTGTACTCTTTACAGACAGCCGCATCCCTCAGCAAGCACCTGAGAACTCTCACCTGATCTGGCTATCTGCACAGCCAGTATTTGTATCCTCACTCAGCTAAGAGCCCAATGACCTATTTGCCAGAGAAGGCGTGGCAAATGCTGATGCTTTGTAGCATAGAAACTTGGGTAAGTGTCTAGCTGGGTGGACAGAAAAGATGAGCGGGAGCAATAATGCACATCTCATCAGGGTGGAAAACTGCCAGGGTATAAAGAGAAAAAATCCATTAAAATACCTCAGTTTCATGTGGAAGCAAATCCCCTTTTCTGTGTGGCACTTGCTGTCCCCTCTTCATCTGGGGCAGACAGGCTCRAAGGGCATTCCCTCCCTCCAGGTTGGAAAAGAGTTCAGCTTTCAGGAGTGTTATTCACACAAGCCTTCAGTCTCCCAGCTGATGAGCCCCAGGGGAGCTGTGGAGTCCAGAGGAGCGGAGGTGGGGCCGTGACCCGCTGCTTATAGAGAAACTCAGCAGGAATTAGATCTGTTTCATAAAATAAACAGTTCAAGTCTCTAATTTCCAAACAAGCCCCAAGGCCCCTTTCCCTGTGCAGCTCTGCTGTGACTAATCATACTGGTAGGTGTTGGGTCAAAATCAACAATGGTTCTTCACTAAGGTCACTCACTTTCTCTGTTTACACTTCTAATTTTATCACTGCTCAGAGTGGTTAATGGTATTATTTATACATTTAGCAGTGATAAATGTTGATGCTAAATAAAGGCTTCCTGGCGCAGGCAGGTTGAAGGCTGATATGGCACATCCAGAACTTTATCATCAAAGGAATTAGCACTGTGGGTAAAAGCTTTTCTGGTTTTCTGCAAAGCTGAGCACTTATGAATGGGAAATGGTGTCAGCAATTAGCCTTGTCTGATAACAAAGCATATCATTGATGAGCAATGCCTATAAGAGGCTGGGTTTTAGACAGCTCCTTGGGAGAACAGATGGAAATTGCCCTGCATCCTTGTCCTGGTGAAAAGCTGCATCTGAAAGCACTCATACCTTCATCTTTGTAAAATGAGACCTAGGGGAGTGGAGAGACAGGGCTGCATCGCAGTACCCTGTCCTCTCTCCTCAAGTTGCTAGGAGCAGGGWTGTCTGCCTCTCTGCGTAGTCCAGACTGTCCAGGGTTAGCACCAGGGTGGGCAGCCCAAAGAGGAGCACTGAGATTATTGTAATGCTCAGACAAGGTCCTCATAAATAAAGCTTCTTTTTCTTTACAAAATGTTTACTTTTTCATGAAAAATCACAGCTCACAATATTTCAGTGGAAAATTGTTTAAAAACTAGGCAGTGCAACTCAGGAATGCCACAATGGTGACTCACTGTAGTTTTGGAAACTCCTGTCACCATCACACTGTGTGGGCCAGGCTTCCCAATTGGACTGCATCRCCCATGATGCTCCAGGACATCCTTTTCTATAAGTTGGGCTGGTACCTGGTGAAAGTCTTTGGCCATAGTCCAACCTGACTCAAAAACTGCAAGGTCTTGACATGTCTTTCTAACTAGAAAAAACGCACTTTTCCCCTTAGAAATTATATTTTGAGATATCTTTTGTGGCATTTGATTCCATTTTGAAAGAAAATATTTGTCTTTTTTCATTCTGGTAAAGGGACATGGGAGCAGGCAAAGGAATTGCAAGACAAGTAAGGCAGAATGGTCCAGTAAGGTGACATCATGGCCATGGGCAGCAGATAAGGGCAGGCACTAAGGTGGCTTTTGGAGAGAGGAATAGTGTACTGCTACCCTGGAGCTCCAGAGTGGCAGCAGAGAAGGTGAAGGAGGGGAGCATGCAGGGCTAATGGGRTGTAAATCAAGACAACGTCCTTAGCTACAATGGGGATGGATTCAGCTTCTCTGTGGCATGGGATGAGGTGTACACTGTGTCACCAAGGCCAGGAAGGTGATCAGCACCTTTGTGGTGGTTTTCTGYTTGCCAAGAACATGCGGTACAAGTTGCATTTAAACAGGTGGATGCAAGTGCAAGCGGCTGAGGGATGCCATCAAGGTTTTGAGTGGGTGAAGGAAGTTGGGAAGTGGCAGCGAGGTTTTGAGAAAGCTCTGGCTGAGGCAGGGGATTGGGAGGGGACCATATGGAGGAATGGGGCTGTGAATCTGTAAGAAATGTGAAGAGCAATGGGGAGGGATGTCTCCTCCTACATCCCACTCTGATGTCTTTTTTCATTCATAAGCATCAATCCCCATCTCTTCTGRCTCTCAGCATCCTCTGCTCACCTACCTGTAGCAGGGAGGAAGTCCACTCTGACTCCTTCCTAGCTGAAAGAACAGGGCTGGAGGAGAACCCCAGGGAGCAGGGCTTTGTGCTCCTGCCAAGAGATGGGGTGATTAGGTTGCCCCTATGTACTGCACCTCTCTAAGAAGCTGTTCACACCTTTCTCCATAAATAGAACAGGTTGGCCTGCAGGCTTCTTTGCCRTTGTCCTGAGCTGGTTCTGCCTCTCAGCCTGCTCTGCTCTCGACAGGTTAGGTAATAGTGAGCATGATTCAGTTTCAGCCTCTAGATCCGCTCTCTGCACATTTGCTTTCACTTCTGCCTTGCACTTCCCTTTTCCAGCTCTTCCTGGGGTGGAGACAGTGGCTCTGTAGGCACATGGGCTGGAAATGAGGCAGGGAGTTAAGAACTCATTCATGGTAGTGTTTTTTTTCCTGGAAGATATGTTCAGATGTAGAATCTGTTTYTGGTATGTGCTGCAAGATCAGGGACTAAAGTATTTTTATGGAATAAGATCTCCTGAGGAGGATCTTGTCTCAGCAGAAGCCAGACAAGGTACAACATGTATAACAATTTGCTTGTGGGGAAAATTTCCTCTAGGATATACTGCAATGACTGAGGCCTGTTGTATCAGTGCTCCTGCCTGAGATTGCAGATTTAGATCCGAGCATTTACTGAGGACCAACCTTTCASTTTGGCACTTGATGGCAGGACACCTCCACCTCCCATTAGCCTTCCAGAAAGGATGACTTTCATACTCCCTGAACACCCTCTGATATGATTCTGCAGCAATTCTACAGCTCTCATACACATTTACATCTGTGGCCCTGCCAAGGTGGTAGTAGAAAGTAAATACCCAGGAGCATGGCAACCCATGTATTTGGCATGCCATGACATGTGTGCTTGGGGGGCGTTTGGAAATGTCTGTAATTCTGCTATATTCAGATTTTCAGTTGTGAGAGAGGCACCAGCATGTGTACAGGTCAGCTCTGTAGATTTTAAACAGACAGGTGGGGAATATCTCATCTAAAATCAATTTATGAGTTTTTCTCTCCTATTACAGTGAACAAACTAGGAAATCCTTTAGTGGACTATTTATTGTTCAGTGTCAGAACTGTGTGTACTTTGGGACATTGAACCCATTTGGCAATATCTAGAGGGACCTGGGGTACCTGTGAATGGGAAAATTGTGGTTGTAGGCAAAGATGTATTTATTTTGGATGGTAATGCTTGCTGTTTCTTCTTGTGGTATGGTACTGATTGAGCAGGGTGCTACAGGAAGCCTTAAGCAGCCTTAGTGCTCACTGCCCATGAGGTGCACTGGTGGTCCATCAGAGAGCAAAGTGGGTGTTTCAGTGAGGTTGGGAGAGACAACTTGTAGAACTCCTTGATCTTACAGACTGATAACTTTTTAGCAGTTTGGGGCTGTAAGGATGGTTTCACTGTGATAATAAGAGAGGCTTCAGAGATGGTTGCKTTATGTTGTATTGGGACTCCCTTCCATTTAGAAATGGTGGCCATCTTCTTATCCATGTCTCTGCCCTTGAAATGATGCCTCTCAGGAATGGTGGGGTGCACGAAAGTCTGGCATGATACTGGCTCAGGCCTTCTCTTGGGGCTTCATTACAATTTGGAGGTGGAGATGGAGAGCTTGAAGAATGTCAGTGCTACAGAATGGGAGATCTTGGTGGATGCTCTGCCCAGATGTCCCTGGACAGTAAAGGACAAAAAACAGAGCAAGTCTGGGTGTGTCCTCACCAAACACCTCAGAACACAGGTTCTGCCAGGATGAGATAAAATTGCAGGCCAGATCATGGACCACTTTTTGTGGAATGCTTCCTCACAGTAATGCAACACAGCTGTATGTGGTTCCTGTCCTTATGATTGGAATCAAGAGCTATATRTTCTGTTATGCAAGCTAGCACATTATTGTAAACAGAAGTCTCCAAAACAGTGGCAGGAGAATTAACTGATGCTATATGCTGCTGCTTCATGTTTTCTTTGGAGTTGAGAAATAGGTTTTGAAGAGATTTTCTTCCCCATTTTCTACTCATGCCCTTGGACACAGCTTTGTTATCCCCAGCTGACTTGCCTAAGCCTATAATCCCTGGTGCTCAAGAGAGTGAGAAGAAAATAGGATTCAGAGTCCAAATGTTTCATGCATCGGCCTCTAGAAGATTCCTACCATCTGCTCTGGCCACCAAGCAAAGGGACCGAGCTCATTTTGAGTCTTCTGTTGTACAGAAGAAACTGGAAAAGCCATGGTGAGGTCTATCTGTCATAGCCTTGGCATGTGGACCTGCTGCAGTGTTAGAGATGCAGCATGTCCTGCACTGTGGCCTGCTCCTCACACAAAGCAGTGTCTAATAAGCCCCTGTGCATCACTCACTGTAATGCCCCATGAAAACTTGATAGATAGATGGGCAGATCCTGCATGTGTATCTCAAACAAAGATCTAATTTGGAAACATTTATCTTTCATGCTTGAAACTGAAAATATAACAAAGATCATTTTGCTGTTTCAGGATAAGATAATTAAATTCCCAAAGCATTTACTCAGCATAACCACTGACATGCAAAGGGGCCCCTAAGATCACTTCCTCTCCTCTGTTTCTGGCCAGCCATAGATTAGAAGTGTCCCCATCAATCAGGGGTACCAAGCCGTCTCCTCTGTGCAATGCCAGCTGCTGTCATTCTCTAAGAATGCCCAGATGGTGAGATCCAACTGCTTTTCTACCTCTTTGTGTTGTCAGAATATTTGAAAGGTGTCAAATTGCAGCAGCAAGACTGGTCCTCTATTATTTTTGACACTCTATGTTGTTTTGGTTTACATGCTTGGGTACWATCTGTAAGCTATTGTTGGTATGGAGGAAGTGTTTATTGTTAGTTGAGACATGATTCTCTTTTATAGGTCGAATATCTCTTTTGCCAGTAAAGTCTGTTGCTGCCTTATATTGCAGTGTGAGATGAATTCACAGTCTTAATTTAATATGCTGTCACATACCTGGACTCAGTGTAGCCAATACTTACAACAGCTTGCAAATTCAATCCTCTCCCAGCTCTGTTTTGTAATGGCAACAACCATCACTGCTGGGGTCTAACGGATCAGGGTAATGAATCCCACCGATGCTTTCCAGAGTCGTAGCACAATCCAGAGGAAAAGGCAGCACACCAAGCCTTTGCTTTTCAGAACAGATTCAGAGATCCTTGGTTGCAAGTCAGAAGTAATTACAGGACAGAGATCAAGCCTAAGAATGTCTATGTCAAACCCTTAAATACAGGTTAAGCTGGAGTGTTTTTGGTGAAAAGGTGTTTCAGGACACACTTTGAAGACTCCAGGGGAGTAGAGCACGTGCAATATACTTAAGCTGGGATGATGATTTTGTTGAACAAGACACCTCATTTGTTTCACTTTAACTACCAGTCCGCATACCATGTTCTTTATTTTTCCACTAAATTAAAGATTCTTCTCGCAAAAATGTGTATACTTAAAAACATTGTTCAGTCACTTGATCATCTTTTCTTGCATAAATTAAATTAATTGTCATTCTTTAATCTCTCACTAAAACATGATATTTAGATACCAGATCTTTTCTGAAGTCTTAAAAAAAATGTTTTTCAACATCTTAAAAGAAATCCGTGAGGCAAAAAAAMCAGTAGACTCTTCCAGTAAGGTCTTACCAATGCCGTAAATAGGTAAACCTGCCACTCTGCTTGGAGTCAGCATTACTCTGTGCAGGCAGGATTGCAATGCCACACATTCGCAAAGCATCTCTTTGGCAAATTTTGCTATTTTCAAGTGACTGGTGGTAGACCATTTTCAAGGTCACAGACTCCAAGGGTACAGTCTTCTGTCCAATCCATGACATCTTCATCTTCCTTCTCAGATGTATGAGATTTATCTGRCTTTAGCTATATTAAAATGTGTACTCATTAATGCCTAGTTAACCAAAGCTTCATTTGCCACACAGTCCAGATACTGCACACACTAAATCTGTGTATTTTTCCACTATAACACTTTTCCTGAACTCTGAAAACCACCACAGCAAATATTTTTTTCCCAAATCACTGATAAAGACTGTGTTGTGCAGGGTTTAGCGGATRACAGTAAAGTAGTCCCACTGTAAATTCCTGCAGTATGATCAGATGGTGATACTCTGTTAACAGTTACATTTCAGGATCCACCAGTGGGGCAGATTTAAATTCATTTACARAGTAAATACTACATTTGTACAATGAGAATTTTGAATTTTAAGAACAAACTATCACTGAGTTTCACCCTTCAGGGAAGGCCAGCATGCCAGCTGTTAACTTTACAGACCGTACTCAACAAAATTATATATTGAATTTGGGTTCTAAAAGCAGAAACAGCTTTTAATTCTCTCTGAGAACTCTTATATCAGCTTGCCACAATTTTGTCTGGGACTGATGTCAAGCTAAGAGGCTGACAGTTTATTCTATGTTCTGTAAATATTTGTACACTGTTGGCCTTTTCCAGTCCTTTGGAACAATATTCCAACATTTGTTAAAAATAAACATTAATGGGGCGGAGCTCAAGGGCCAATTCTTCATAAACTCTTTGTGCAGATTTTCAGGTCCTGCCATTTATAAGGAATATTAAGTTTTCCATGTCTCAATTTCCCAAGCTGCAATAAGTTTAACATTAGTTGCACCAGTTGTTGCTCTGTTTTCAGCACAGAGATGCCACATCTGGGATGGCAGAAAGCATCCAGCAGATGGAAAACCTGATGCATCTGAGTATACTATCCCAGGAGACCTCTGTGTACTTTCAGGTTACTTTTAAGTCAGCTTCCACAAAGAGATTGTCAAGAAATAAGAACTGCAGATAGGTCAGTACATCAGAAAAGGCAGAGAATGGATGGGAACCACTAGCAGGTTGGCCAGATATTAGGCAGGATTGGATGCACATCATCTAGCAGTAGTCATGCATGAGGTTAAGGATATGTGAGGCTTGGGACATCAAATATGTGCATGAGAAGAAAAGTTAGCCTTCAAAACTGTCAGCATTCAGGGTAGAGTTTTTCCCAACTTTCCCATTACTGTTTATGGTTACATGTCAAAATTAAAAACTCACATTGTGGTCAAAGACTGAGCAAGTCTGGAAAGCTAAGGAAACATTACCTCTGTCCAACATCAAGTGTCTTCCTTGAGACTAGGAGCTGATTTTGTCAGTGTAGCCAGAAGGAGGTGGGAATTCAGAACCTTTTTTTTTTCCCATTGCACGAATAAAGGAAGCTGTGCTCTCCTCAAAGAGTTAGTTTGATGAAAATTCATCCTAGCAACTCRAAGAAGCAAAAGGAAAAGTGAAATGCTTCAAAATGGAAGAGGAATCCTTTCCTGCCATGGACAACAGGTCATAGATACCTGCAAGGAGGGAGTGATCTGGCCGAGATGCTCAGTGCTTTCATGGAGAGGACGAGGTGCAGCTGTTGGCTTATGGAGTCGAGGTCCTCATTGACCAGCTCTAGTTAGGAGCAAACCCTGGTTACAATGGAAGAGAAAATAAGAGGAGCAGGGCCACTTCACAGACCCACTGGCCTGAGGCAGGGAYACAGGCTGGACATGGAAGACTCCTGTTGGTTGTTTCTTGGCCTGTTCTACAGAGCAAATAAGAGGATGTCATCATTATCTCTTCTGGCCTCATCCATATGTCTAGCCCTTCTAACCTTGGTCATGACAGTGCAGTGCAAACATGTATCACTCCACAGCAGCTGCAGGAGGCATTTCCTCCTTAAGGCACAAAGGTGCCAAGGGCTCCCTCAGCACAGGGCAGAGAAGAGCGCATACTCTCTGGGCTCCTGGAAAAGACTGACAGAGAAAATGAAGATAGGAAAGCAAACATGCGTTAAATCTCAGGGAAACATTGACTAAATACTCTAAGAGCCTGGCACTATTATTCATTATGATTCTACTATTATATAATGGCAAGAGTTTAAAATAACATGCTCAAATAAAGAAAAAAAAAAGACCTAAAAGATACCAAAGCAAAACACATTTGGAAGAAAAATATCTTTGGCTCTGAATCCTTCAGAGCAACATTGAGGGGGAGTCCTCCTCAGCTGCATCTCCTCAGTGGTTCGTGTGTGGGTCTGCTAGGGTTTTAATGTCTGGCACATAAAGCCAGACACTCCAGAGGAGTCTGAACCCACACAGTTCTTCTGGGAGTAGGCAAGGAGGTGGGCAATTGGGCTTGGGGAAAAGGGGCAGGCCAAGTATTGTCCCAGTCATGGAGGAAGGAGGAGTTTTATTATATGATGATTTTTGGTGGCAGATAGAGCTGAGGTGGTCAATCATGCAGCTTGTGTTTTGTCAGGGATCTGAGAAGTAGACCRTTGAGCAGATCTCCCAAAGGCTGCTCTTTTTCCTGGGGTACTCAAGTGTTGGAGCCAAAGATGCACTACATGTGGAGTAGTGTCACTGAAAGAGTCATAGCCTGCTAGTGAGGATTTATGAGATGTCTGACGGGTCAATACAATCCCACCCTTAGTACTGTGAGGTGTGGACCATACAGTTTTTGCCATAAATCTGTACTGTCTTTCCAGTCCTGGTACAGCTGGATCCAGGCCCTGTTATATGAGAGCCACGTGCAGGGCCAGTACATTTTCAGTAAAAGGCAGATGGGAAAACAGGGGAACAAATGTGCTGTGCATGATTACAATTGGTGTGGACGGATTGTTTGGGGACTCTGATCATGTTCAATCAGAAGCAGGAGAAAGCGGCAGGCTAGGCAGCRTTCCCAACAGCGGAGAAGGCTCTGCTGTGCCCCAGTGCCGGAGCGATGATGGGGGAGGCATTCCCAGGGACACATTCCAATCCCCTGGGTCATGGCAGCTTGCTTGAATGTTGTTTTCATAAAGCTCCCAAATGGGTCTCTGACAAAGTGCAGCCTTAAAACAGCAAGTGAAATCCTCACTTCATTGAAGCCAATGGATTTTTGCCTGGGACTCCAGTGGGGTAAGGATTTCTCCTAGCCTCTCCCCATGCACCCTTGGTTGTAACATGATTAGGCACAGAGTGGTGCCAGACCTTGGGGACCATGGTAAGGCAGGGCATATTCTGTTCCACAGAGAAGAGACTGAATGGGAGAAAGTGCACATAGCCATTCCCCAAATACTTCCTTCTGAGACTAGATAGGTTGCAATGACATGAGCTGGAGAGCTAGATGTGTGTTTGCTAGTTCAGAATGGCTGAGTAATGGAAAAGTTCCTACAGCCAATGGAGAAGCTAGCCCAAAGGACATTTAGGGTGTGGCCAGGCTGGATGGAGAAACACTGCATCCTAGACTGGAAGGGGAGATTGCTTTAATTCCCTTAAAGTTACTTTAATTCCCTTTGGTGCTTATTCCTTCAGACATCTTCATCTGTTCTTCATTTGTCAGTTTTTGTGAGGATCAGAGCAGTGTTTGATGGCTATGCAGCACCTGTAATGTTTCCTACTTTACTTTTCTCAGCACTGTCCTATCCCCCACTCCACCACAAAGCTCCAGGAGTGAGATGAGCAGAAGCATTCCTCCACTAACCTCCACTCAGTCCAGAAAAAAATAACTCTCCACCACAACACCTGAACACTCTATCACASCTGTGTACTATGGGCCAGATCTCCATATCCCACAGAGAAAGGGTTTCTCCAGGCTTATTYCCTTCATCACACTGTGATCTCTGTTGACATACAAGGCATTTCTCTTCCACAGACTGTTCCYTCTTGTATGTTGAATCTATTGCAAYACTTTCTTTCCGGGCTCTGCTGCTCCAGCTGGGTACTGGGCATATCTCAAGCCTGATTCTCCTGCCTGCTCACTTTGTTTCTATTCCTTGGGCCAAGCTCATGCACCTGTAGGAACAGCACTGATTTTACTGCAGACTTCACAGCYCTGCTTGGAGTGTGGTGTCATTTGCAGAGTTGAAATGCTCTCCCTGTCCTCTTTCTCCCTTTCTCCAATTAGAAAATACCTTTTTTTCCCTTCATTCTTGGATAGAAAGTCTTCTCTTGATGTATAAGATGACTTGTCACTTCCAAAACCCCTCCTTTCTATAGCAGGAAATATCTCCCTGTCTCAAACTCTCCTTAGCTGCATGATCATTTATCTTTGGGTTTCCACTGGTTTCATGTTTCCTGTTTTTTTCTTCCAGATTATGATCCTTAACTATGGATATTTTACAGCCCTGCTTTGCTTTCCACATATTGCTGTAGAGATAATCTCTGAACAAAGGTTTTTTTYYTTTTTTTCCCCTTGGTAGTTATTGGAAAAAAAGTAACTGAGCTATCAAAACATCAGTGTATCTTTGATACCAAAAAAAGCTCCTCCCTGACCATGCGCACCCCTGGCCCCCAGCATGTTGCCCAATAACTGGGAGCTCTGTATTTCCTGAGGCTTTGCTTTCTGTATGCTTCTCCTTTAAATTCCTAGGAGCCTGCTGGCAGCGCAGGCAGAGTTGATGCTGTCTTACCCACCAAGAATGCCTTATACTTGGGTTTGTTGATTCCCTTAATCTAAACTAAGTCATTCACTCAGAAAGTTCAGGGATCTGGAGAGGTAACGCGTTGGGCCCCATCCCAGGTGGATGCTCCTATTCCCTGTCAGTTTCCAGAACTGTAACGGCTTTCTGGCTCTCTGCATCTGCAGTGACACCACAGTCAACTGTTATAAACCTGCCATGAGTGCTGAGAGTACTCATGGGAAAAAAARGAGCTCTTTATTGTCTGTCTACCTGTCTGCCTTCATTACTGCTTCACRTCACTGTACTTACCTTAGTACTTCCACATAAGATGTACAGCAACAGCCAAAACCATATGCGCCCAGAAATATTCTTAGCACAACTGAACATGACCCTTGTACATAGCTCTGTAACCTGGCCCAGCTCAACCTTCAAGGTGCCTTGCCAGGAGGCAGAGATCAATAACTTACTTCCTCTTACATCTGCTTTGTCAGCAATAAATTGATGTCAAGTTTTCTGGACTGTCTTTTCAGAGCGGACAAGTTTAGACATAGAGAGCTATATCCAAAGTAGTCTAAATGACAAGCCATGAGGAAACCACTACATTTGGTGACATTGATCTAGAAGCTGAATTGAGCAGCTGTGATACAGAGGTCTTTGCATGCTCCATTATTCAGTTTTTCCATCTACTATTGCGGAAATCATTTCTGAGTGGGAGGTTTCTTTGGATTTTCATTTTTTTCCCTAGTGTCAGAAAACTGCTGTCAGATTATCTTTCAAAAGGAACAAAAGTAGTGGCTCTTTGACGGAGATGTTCTTGCTCAAGACTTGACTCCTAGTAATTTCTACATCTCCACAGCTAATATGGAGTGCCAAGATCCTGGTGTTGAAAGCCAGCTCAGATTTTCCTATAGAAACAGACAGGAGGTGCTAGCTTTACATTTTTAGAGGACTGGGGACCTTATCATGTGATTGCAGGCTGCTTATGGSACTGTTTTGAGAACAAGGTAAGGTGTTTTGCAGATTTGATCACTCTTTTCAGGGGCTTTTGTGGATGCCTTGGGGTGCAATCCTTGCTCAGACTAATACAAGATGCATCACCCTCTTCAGCAGTGTGAGAAGTCCCAGAACCCTGARGGATGCACTGATAACCAGAAATCATTCTCCAGTTCCAAAGTGTCCAAAGTGATTTTACAGTCTGTTTTCAATTCACACTCTTGGGCCAGCCCTGTTCTTTTTATTAAGTAGTTCCTTCTCACTGTGTAGTCTTGTATCAACACTTCTCCCTTTTGGACTCAGAGTTATGACTTAGRAAGAGTTTTTTAGAATTTTGAGAGATTAGGGGTGGCATTTAGTGGGGTTTGAGAGTAGCGGAATATTTGAATTGTTGGCATTAGTTATAATGAAAATGATTTTTTTGGAACGCAGTTCAGCCTTAATTATAGGTGAAACTATATTACAGGTGAAGCTTATTCCATGCCAGTCAGGCAGTACTGCCTGTCTCTGCATGGACTTGTGTGGGAACCATGTGCCTATATCCCATATATGTGTAAAACGTGTAGGATCACCAAAACACTCATCCAGATTTTTATTGTGAAAGCTTTTCATGCCTATTAGTCCTTTTATGCCTTGCATCCCTCCTAACTGTAAACAAGAGTTATTTCCCTGGCTGATTACAAGGGTCCCACCTTCTCTGACTAGGTTTGCTAACAAACCCCTGCAGCACCTGCCTAGTGGACCTAGGGTCACCTCCCTTCCACACTCAGCCCCATGGCTGGCCAGTGACACACTC
Organism: Rhea americana; assembly: GCF_003343005.1. Taxonomy (NCBI): domain Eukaryota; kingdom Metazoa; phylum Chordata; class Aves; order Rheiformes; family Rheidae; genus Rhea; species Rhea americana. The sequence continues at coordinate 283,711 of NW_028186367.1, read as the reverse complement.
TCATTTCCTGCTGAGCAGCCCTAGGGATTGTGTGAGTGTTTTYTGAGGGGGTCAAGGTGAGGGAGAGCTGCAAGCCTGGCCTTCATGCACTTGACATTTTCCTTCCTTYGGGCTTAGTATTAGCCCTGATCAGGCCCCTGACAACCCAGCCAAATGCTGTCCCGAAATCTCACTGTTGCTACAGTGTCACTTTAACAGGGGCTCTTAATAGTAATAGATGCTGAGACAGCAGTCAGCTGGAGGACAAGGGCAGGGGAGTCCCAGGCATTGAGCTGCCATAATCACCTTCAGAGATGGCTCTGTTATGTAAGATCGCCAGAGCATTAGGCAAGTTGTACAGGATTAGGTCAGCAGTCCCTCTAGCCTGGTGCTTTTTGACAGACAGTGGCAGCAGGAGATGCTATTTAGAGAGAGCATGTAAGCCCAGCCCCTTTCTGCAGCAGACTTCCCAGGCAGCCCTGGTGTACAACATCCTGTAGTCAGGATGTTAGAGGGTGCAGCCCTGCTTATTCCCTTGACTACCACTTTAAAGACCATGAATTTGTCCAATCTCTTTTTGAAGCACTAATACCATCTGCCTTTGCAACCTTTCATGGCAGCAGGGTACTTAGTCACTACTCACTGTATAAAGAAGTGCTTTCTTTCATCTGTTTTGCATTGGTCTCCCAATAGTTTCACCTTGTGCCCTGCTTCTAGTACTGCAGGATTTGGTAATAGGCTTCATTCAGCGAATCTACCACCTTCATCAGTGTATAAATCATGATCTCATTCATCTCAGCCTTCTCTTCTCTGGAGTCCCAGCCTGGGAAGTCCCTCCTTGCAAATATCTTCTCATAATGCAGCTGCTTCATCCCCTTTTCACTTCCACTGCCATGCTCCAGACTTTCTCTAACTCCACTAGATCCTTCTTGAGATGTGGAGATGAAATGTTATATAGCAGCAAATTGTCACCTTCTGTCATTCTCAGTGCTGTCTGAGCCATGTTTAAGTCAGGCCCAGGCTGAGGCATGTGCAGTGGCGGTCTCTAAAGCAAGCCAGCCTGTTTCACTAGAGAACACATTTAGGACCTGATGTGGGATATCTCCTCTGAGCTCTGAATGCTTCTCACACCAGCCCCAAAGCTAACACCAGCTGCCCTGAAATGCCACCAAGCTATTCCCATTCTATGTGGCCTAAGTTGCAGGTAGCTCTTGCAAGTAGTGTCTAACAAAGCTGTATCCCAGTGACTGTGTAGCCCTGGCTTTCTCCTAGCACCTGCTAGAGCTGTGTTTATTAACTTTCCTGCTGCATGGAGGCAGCAGGAAAGATAGGTCTGCTGGGTGGATCTCTGTGCATAGTGGCCTATTCTCGCAAAGACTGAAAGACTGACTACTCAGAGTAGTCAACCCTAAGTCCCCCTCTGCCTGTGCCTCCCTGGTATGCTGGGCAGGGGTAGAGCATGGGGTGAGTATGTTACAGCTGGCCTGTAGGCTGCCCTTGGAGTGTAGCCCCCRACTGAGGCACACACGCAGCAGGTCTGGCAGAGGGCATGATGCATGTGAACACAGCGCATGCTTCTTCCTAGAGCAGAGCCCCGAATTCTTGGCAGGACTGGCTTACACCTCCTACATGATTATAGTCTGCACTGCAAAACTGGAGCTGAAATTTCCACACATGGTACTTGTCGACTCGTTCTCCAACGGCTTTGAGGAGCCGTTTCTGCCGCTTGTCACGTAACTGTTTGCCTGGAGGAATGTGCTGGTGTTTCTTTTGGGGGATTACTGGGTCTTTCCTGTCTGTTTTTCCTGGGAAAAGCCCTTTCTGTCTGCAGGACCCAGGACCCAGGCTGAATCTCTGGGCTGTGTAAAGCTTTGCACCACACTGCATACATGGGGCTCTTGCCTTCTGACAATATATCTGTGTCAGCAGAGACCAGCACATGGGGCTGAACAGCTCTGCTTTGGGTATGAGTAACCAGCACAGTGCCGTAGGCAAAGCCACCTGCTAATCATGCTGAAGCTGCCTGCTTTCTGTAACCCGCATAAGAAGGGTAGCTCAGCTAGATTTACCACCCCTCTCTTGGGCTGTAGCAGAGCAGCACGCAGCATTCAGCAGTGGTGCAAGTACCAGGAAARGCAGAGATGGGTTGTTATTCACGGTGTGAGATCCTCCTAGGGTCTATGAGATGTGGGCACTCAGCCTCTGGAGGGCCATACAGGCAGAAAGCCCACCTGGAGTGCTCCGTTTATGCCTTCTTAGGGGACAAAGCCTGACCTCAGCTCTTGTTTTCAGTAAGGAAGAATCCKTCCTTCTGATAGAAAGCTAGTGGTTGAACTGGATACCCTCCATTGTAGAAAGTCCTTGCACTGTTGTATGTTGAGATCCCCAGTGACTCAGAACATGTACCTGATATACATAGCAGAGAAATAACCTGGAAATTCAGAGCTTGATCATCATATGGCAGTTTCAAGCCTAATGTCCAAACTCATCTTCTAGAAATTTTCTTTTCTGATATAAATGACTGGAAGTACATGATCCACCTCCTTTGCTGGAACTACTAGATGTTTTCCAAGGCCTGTATGATCAGACCGTCATTTCTGTGAGGATACCATTATGCTCAACTCTGCTTTATTGTTGTACTTCATTTGTCCTGGGGGAGCTGATGTGGGCACAGGTGGCAGTGGCAACAGGAGAGGCAGTGAGGCTGCCCTTAGAGCAAARCAGAGAAGTGTGGCAAGGAGCGGTCTGAAGCCAAACTGTTCTMTGTTCCTTAGGATAGCGCAGACTAAGCCTCTGCTTGTGCCCTCTGCAAATGTTGGTGGGTTTCAAGACTGGTGATATTTCAGAGAGCAGCAGAGTCATGGGTTACAAAACTGCATGGACTACCTGCTACCATCCAGTCACAGGCTATAGATCCTCACCAAGGCATCCTGATGTAGACACCTGCAAGTGTGYTGAGGTACAACAGACCTTGCAGTAAGACCTGCAGTGTTATAAGGTGTGGCTRTGCTGCCTGGCTCTGTACACTGCCCTGCACAGTGCAGCTTAGCTAGGGGTGTTTTCTCTCACCTGTCTGGATTCTGCAATTGCTCTCACAGAGTTGTACACATAAGGCTTTCAGATGAAGCCAGACTACCTCCTTTTATCTCATGGACATTCATATCATACTCAGCCTCCTATGAGCTGAGTGCTGAAAGACCCTTCCAGTCATTCTTTTAAAGTATCGCACAGGAAAGACTGTTTTACAAAACAGAGTCRAGAAGTATCTTGTATTTTCAGTTAGCCTTTACGAGTGCAAAGATGAAGTCAGCACTGGTTTAACTGGTACCTCTTCTAGATCACAACAGGTTTTAGTAGAACAGTAGCTCTATATTTACAGATTCAGAGACGGAGTGGAAATGCTTCTGTTGTGATACTATTTTGCAGAAGACTGAATCATAACTTTCCTAGGGGAAACTGCCACCCCTGAGTCCATTTTGGACCATCCATTGCCTATTTAGGAGCCTGTCCTCTCYCTGATCCACCAGTCAATACATGAAATGCTCCTGCAGTGATTTGAAGATGTTTCTTGGATTGGCCTGTGGGAGACCAGTCTTACCGCTTTGCTTTTTTTGGACATAGGCCCTCAGCAGCTGTTATGCCCTTGTGTTGTATACATCTGGGTGTGTAGGAGAAATGAGAGGGTACAAGTCTGTGTGCTGCATGCACACTTCTGGAGTGAATGAGAGCATGCACAGGAAACAGGCTCTGCCAGGGACACTGCAGGGTTCTGATGCAACCCAGAAGGATTAAGAGACAAAAGGATATTCTAAAACAGTATTTCCTATCACTGATTTCCTTGAGTCTCAGAGGATGGCTCTTCCCAGAAGCAATCTATTCATCTAATCTATTGCCGCATGAGAGACTCTCAAGGGACAGCTGCTATCACTCCATCTATCCAAGCTGCTCACTACCAACACACTCATAAGTGGATCTGATTTCTCATAGCTGTGCAGAGCTCCTCTCACTGAAAAGCTTCTACATGTGCCTGTGGTCAGACAGAGTGCAGGACAGCACAGCCCTGGCAGGAGTGAAGACTTTCACTGAAGAGGTTAAAGAGTTACCTTGAGTAGGGATCTGTATTTTGTTAAATTATTTGAAAGAATAGCATTTCTGCTGTTTCCTTCTCCAACATGTAAAAGAAAAATGACTGTATTATGGTTGTGTCTAGCGTAGTCTTTGGCACAAGGCCAGTGGGATTTACAATGGCAGGGTGAAAAGTCTAGAGGGAAGGCAGTTCATTTTACTGTGGACAGTACTTACAGGGTCTGCAAGGACCAATCTCATAGCAGAGAAGGGGCCCATTGAGCTCCAGAAGGGAAACCTGCCAGTAGAAAGCTGCTGGAGAAGCCATTTGTTCTGTTCATGAAACATGAGGTCAGCAGGACCCACCGCCTCCTGCCAGAAGTGATAAGAAAGGAAAGACAACAGAGTAAGATGGGCTTTGTCTATTCTGGATAAAAGATCAATTTTATAATGACTTTTTAGCGTACAGATTTTTCATGCTCCACTTTTCTGGCTGGAAAAATAATCCTTTGATTAAGAAATGTTTTCAGAAAGAGGCACCTGGCCTCACTAGCTGGAGGGGAAGAAGCAGCTGAATATTGATTTCTAATACTTTGCATTTAATTCACACACACTCCAGAATTAGATTTTACTATAAAAGCAAGTGAGGCTGTTGGGAGTAGTCAGGTCTCTGTTCTGCTCTGGTTCTCATCACTGCAGATTCTGAGCATTTTCTTTCTCTGCTTGAATGTTTTGACCAGATACTCTCTGTTCTTGTTTGTTCTCCTCTACTCTCTCTCTCTCAAAAAAAAAAAAAAATCCTGGTGTACGGTCTTGTCCAGGCAGAGTCTCGTTCTGGAGCACAGAAGGGGGCTATGGCACTGTAAGGACTTGCTTTTTAAGTTGTGTGAAGGATATTGCCTACCACTGGAGGGACAGGGAGGAAGGTGGTGAATAGTCCCATGGTTCACTTTGCAGACTCTGCACTCTATGGAGATAAGATATATTGCGACCATACAGAAGGGATGCACATATCTGGAAGATTCACTGCCATGTGCTCTATAGAGCTGTAGGCAGTTCTTCAGCTTTGTTGCACCAAGGGCCATAATCTAGAGGTGGAACAGCTTCTCTTTGTTACTTTATTGTATCCATCCTCTTAGAAGAAACTAAAACTTCCTTGACATATTACTCTGGATTCTGGCTCTGCGATGAGGCAGCCATTTCAAAGGCTCAGCAGAGCTGTTACTAAGTGGCTGGGCAGAAATGCCATACAGATGACTATGGCCCTGTCCTGATCCAGGCCATGGCCTTAATCTAGATTGTGATCTAGTGTCTCAGCTCCTATTAGATTAATTTGCAATAGCTTTGGCTGATGTCTTTGTTTTTTATCAGATCTGGCAGGGGGTGGAGCTGGGAGGAACCACTGTGTCTAAGTGGGTTTCAGACTGTGGTGAGGACAGGCAAATGTCTTCTTTGAGGAAAGCACCAGCTTTTGGATTAGGACTGGCTTTGAGTGTTCATAGCCCTAGCTGAGCAGCCAGCAACGATAGGTCAGACACTGCAGACATCAGTATGGTTGTTCTCAAGCTAAGAAAGTAGTAGGTCAAACTTGACTAGCACGACTGAATGCAGCAAGGTATCCTACACTCTTGGTGAGCAGTTGTGCTGGACCTCTTGAGGTGAGTAGGATCCTGCCTTGGGCTGACTACATCAATGTTTGGACAAAGTGAGATATGGTTGCCCATATCTCCAGCAAAACTGACTAATCCACCCCTGAACTTCTCTGAAGCTTTTGGCATGGCATTATAGCTAGCTCTGGGAAATCAAGGGCAGACCTTCTTATGGAACTCAAGGACTACCCAATGATCAAACCCTAATTTTCTCAGTGAGCATGAAGGATGCTGTGATGCCTCACATCAAAGCAAGTAGGGCAGGGAAGGTAAGTGATAATGCAATCAAAATGCTGCACAGACAGGGGAGAGAAAGAAAGAACCCTTCATTTCATGSAAAGCCACAACTAGCCAGTCTCTCCTTTCCTTGTTCAGGATCCAAAGTGAGTCTGCTGCATCCAGCATCCATCCTATAGCACAAGCCATCTCCACACTGGCAGCGAACCCTTCATCCTCTGCTGGGTTGTTGATTTGGGCTCAGGACTCCAGTCTAATCACTGGAATACTGAACACTGATCTTGTCTTGACACTTAAAACAAACTCTCATGATCTCTGGTTGCAATGGGTTCTTGTTCGTTCACAGTATTAAAATCAAAAGTAATCCATTTACCAACTAACAAAGTAGTCATGGATGTTCCTGCAGAAGAAAGTGAGTAGCTGAAGTCAAACAGTAGGGGCTGAAGTAAGGGAAATGCACACAGAGCCCCAAATGGAGAGTGAGAGTAGCAGTGATAGTTCTCCAAATGAGGGCTGTTGCTCCTCCATTGTTTAAACACCAGGGCAGTGGCACCACAGTTCACTGCTCTTGCAGAAGAGATGACATACCTTCATACTGTTAGATATCAAACCAACCTCACCAGCAAAGAGAGAATACACCCTGGAAAAGCTTTCTCACATGCGAAGGGTCATGCATCCATCCAGCAGTCCTGCTACAGCTGAGGACTCCAGGGCCCAGGCTGGGTAGCACCACATGCTGAGTTGGGGCATGCAATGGTTGTGATTGCTCCATGATCAAGTATGGAATCTCTACTCTGTGAGTCACACTAGAGATTCTAGGGGTACATATAGGTACATATATAACTATTGATTCAGCAAATGCAGGAGCTGAAATTCCTTCCATTTTGTAGCCTGGTGCTTGCTGCTCTCCATTATAGGCCAAAAGCTTAAGAGTTGTTCTAAACCCACCAGCCAGTAACTAGCTTGCAAATAGGCTCTTCTAACCTGAAAAAAAGAAAAACAGGTTTTGTGTCAAGTCTTGGCAAACAAGCTGAAATTGTCTCATTTTCCTTGTGTCATCTTGGATCCAGATTACCTTCTGGCTGGTGTGTGTGAATGTCACACCTATTTTAGAAATTGAAAGTTTCTGATACCAGCTCTCCAGGACAACCTGCTGCTAGAGCCAAGTGAGCCTCAGAGCCCCAGTGATCTAAAATGGATGTTTCTCTGCTGGTCATTATGGCTCCACGGGCTTTTGGACAGGGCTTGTGAACTTTGCTAATCAATGGACTCAGGGGCACAGGTCCCAGTGCTATCTAAATGGAGATGTTCCATGGCCTGGCAGACCTTGACAGTTGTGCATGTGTACCACTGTGCTGTCTCCAACCTGAGGAAGATAGGCTCTTCCATCATCCTGGGACTTTCCTTCATTGATGCTCCCCAACACTGCATGCAGGTGGAGGGAAAGGGTCACAGCCAGCCAGCTCTCGCAGGGCTTAGAAGGGAGAAAGAGGAGCAGGCCTCAGGGATCAGCTGTGTTGGTGAGTGTCTGCCTGAGCATGCAGCTGCCTAAATCCCAGAGATTACTCACAGCAACCTCAGCACAAGAGTTACTGCTCAAGGAAAAACTTCAATGTCAAGAGCATGAGTAATAACCAAGCTGGCACTTAACGGTTCAAACAGAAGATAAGAGCTAAGGCTGGATTCTTAAAGGGCTCATTTTATCTCTTTTATATATGTCACAACTGAAGAAATGAAGAATATAAAAGTTATTTATTAGTGTTTTGTTCCTGCAGTACTTTAATCATGTAGAGTGTGCACTGACCACACGATACCACGGAACTGGAGAAGGGATTAACAGATTAAGGGAATCCTCTATCTCAGTAAAACCAGATTTGGGGGTGATCTTCATTCACCCTCTGACCTCTTCACAGCTCTTTCCTGCTGGGTTTGTGAAACTGCTGTGCTGCTCCAGGACAGCTCTGAGCCTTCACCCCTAGGGTGAAGAAGACATTTTGATCCTTTTTGATCCTCCAGGCAAGAGACTGGTGGTGGTCTGTTGGCACTTCCACTGACCAATGGTTCAGCTCCACTGTTTGTCAGAAAGGAGACCATCCCCACATTCTGCCAGGCTGCACTTTCCCCTCTCCCACAGGGACATGCCAGAATGCTCTGGTGTTGTGCCCAAATAGGTATACAGTGAGCATCAGCTGCAGCAGTCTGATATTAGCAGTGGAGGCACAGAAAGCTGACAGAACCAGACTAGAGTCATAAAAATGAAATTTAGACAGGAAAATGTAGGATACCATCTATGTGAAAATATCCTATAGGAAACAAAGGTAGGAAGAAAATAGGGAGAAAGTAGGAAGGAAGGGACAAGCTCAGATTCAGCAAATACAAAATATGTCATCAGTTCCCTTGATTCTATGATACAGATCTTGATAATGCAGTATGTAATATCCTTTGCTGAAAAAAATGATCTTTCCTACAGTAAAGTGGGCAGTCTGTGTAGTAACTGAACGTGATGGAGTTGAATAACTGAGAGTGGCTGGAGAGAGCAGTTCTTTGGTCAGATGCTCTGCAGCTCCCTGGTGCTGAAGGATGGAAGGCACAGTGGCATCCAGAACGCAGCATGAAAAGCTGAATTGTATTCAAAAAAGTTTATATTGGTGCAGAAATGCAAACCATTTAGCTGTGATTTAAAACATTGCATGTCTAGCTGAACTAAACACCGGTGAAAGGTGTGGTGTTTTCAGTCTACACAGACGATCAGGGTGTTTATGTGGTGCAGGCAGAGGGATTGCTCCAGGGGTTCAGGAGTAGAAAGGGTCAATAATTAATTATTGAACAGATGTGATAGTTTTGCCTGCATCTTCCTACAATTCAACCGTAAGCAGGTGGTGATTGTCTTGAATTTGTCTGTGAGCTGCAATTAATCTCTGTCACTGAACAACTCTTGATCTTCAAAACATTTGCATGGTGTATATGTACCACAAATTCAAGCCTGAGCCCTTTGACGGTACTCCAGGTAGGTCCATGCACCCAGGTCCTGTCTCAGAGTCTGGTCTCACAGACTGTAAGAAAAAAAATTGCATTTCTGGGTCCAGATGGGGTGTATGCAAAATACCCTTGCAATGTGAGTTTTGAATAGTATAATTTAGTCCACCATCTGCACTGCAGGCTATTTAAATATTTAACCTCACAGACCACCTTTCTTAATTCTTCTTGCTAGTGCTGTCCATGTATCATTTGTGGCAGGCACAATAAAAGGTGAGGAGCACAGTAGGAGTAGATCTGTGTGAACATTTCAGTGGACATCAGGGTACTTAGCAGAATCTTTATGTGCCAAGAAGAATCAGAGTATCATGATGCTCCTGGGCAAAGGCATATATGTCTGTTAATCTGATTACCATGACAAATGCCAGTGGGAATATGGAAGAGTCTTCCTGGAAAGAAGCATCATCACAGAATGGACAAAGGGCAGGCAAATGCAATTCTGGATGCAGTGCAGTCTTGATTGATCTGAGCAGACCAAATGCACTCTCAGTAACAATTTACAGAACTAGCATTTTGAATATTTTAACTCCTCTGGTCATACAAAATGTCCTGGATTTTGGCATCAGTGTCACCTTTTCCAAAATGGTATCTCTAACATAAAACAGATCTTACTTCAGGTAATTAAAGCTTAAATTTTAAATTTAAACTTAAAACACGGCTTGTTGTTAATGACAAGCAGAGTGAGTAACAATCTTTGTAGTTCAGGTCATTCAACATTTCCCATCTCAAAGGTCTGTCTTCATCTGTTTATAACCTTGCTGAATGCTCAGGCCTAGGATTCTCCACTCCACATGTCTGTCCTGTGCTGAATTTGTTTGAAACATTGCGGTGAAATAATTTCAGTTGCATCAGAGAATGAGGTTAGAGAAAAAGAGCTGATTTTGCCCGTTTTCCCAAATTCTTATGACTTTTATTTTGAGAAGCTCTAGCACATGCAGGCTACAGAGTAGGACATGACACTTGGCAGAGATGGTGGTGTGTATGTCAAGATGTGCCTTTTGCTATCCTTGAGAAAAGATGCCCAAATTTGGACACATTATAAGCCTTTGAAAAGCCCCAGTTCACACAGCTTCAGTGGAAACTGGCTAGAGTTTAGCATCTAAAAGCTTGCAAGAGTCTCTGCACTGGTCATGCTCCATCTCAGATCAGAGTGTTGTTCTCCATGATTACTGCTCAGGAGAAGGCTCTGGATGTGACCATTCTGAAAAGCAGCACAGACCCTTGGGGCCAGAGAAATAAGCCAGGACGTGGAGACTGGCTCAGAGATCCATGTGGGAGCAACATAGAGAAAGCACTRAAATCCAGGCAGGAAATTGGTAGGATAGGTACTGGGATGAGACATGAGTGTGTCTGGGAACAAGTGAAGCTAACAGAGGAGTAGAAAGGGGAGCTAGGTGGCATGAGGACAGTTGGGACCTAAGAGTGAAGGATAAGTGAAGAAGTGCACAGCTAAATGGCTGGCCTAGGAGTTCAGGACAAGAAGTTGGGGCAGAGAAAAGGCAGCAAACTGGATAACAGAGTAAGCTGGAGACCAGGTACGAAATGGAGAAGAGAGGCTGAGGTGCCCAGAAATTGGAGGAGGAGGTGCTTGATATTTAGATCACTTTGAAGCTTCCATTATGACTCAGATTTCCTTTTAATAAGCATTGTATGAAAGGAAATGGGGAAACACCTGCTTGAGRACTAGCAACCTGAAGAGGGCACTCACAGAGGTTAAATAACATATCCAGAGGCATGCAGCAGACCAGTAGCGGACTTAAGGGCTCCTGACTTCCAAGTTCACCACTTGTCCATAGCAGATTTCCTCCTTCAAGCACAGAGATCAACATGTGTGGGGAAGTGATGAACTAGAAGGGATGGTTTCCAGCCAGATCATCTTTGGGCTGTTGAGTGTATAAGCCCTCTCTTCAGTCTTTGGGAGTGATTGCTCTGCTATCAGCCCCAGGGAGGAAGAGTGACTGGGTTGATCTGCAAGATGTGAATCCACTAATCACTGGGCCTTTACACTGACTCTCTTGGGATCAGTTTATTTTCCTCCCAAAACAGTAGGAAAGATCCACTATCTCAGGGTTATCAGATCTGCTGTGGTGTTTAATGCAGCTTGGAAAGAATAGAAAAACACATAATATTCATAGTCATATGAATGTGACATTCACAGACCTGATATTCTGACTGTAAGGCTTCTTACATTTCAAGAGCCTTGGATAGTGAGTGGGAGCTTCCTCTGRGAGCAGGAAAGTCTTCCCAGGAAAGTTACTAACCCTCAGCACAGTAGTTTGATCAAAGAGTAGAATAAAAACTGAAATACGGAATCTTTTCCTCCTTAGTGAAAAATTTTAAGTGACATTTGTTTGTATTAGGCAAAGATCAGATGTGACAAGAGTGCAATCTCTACTAAGTATTCTAGAGACACCCAGGRCCCTCTGCAATCACTGCTGCTGAGTGATGGAACCTGTGATGAAGCAGAGGGAGGATGTTGCCACCTGGTCTGCACAGTGCCTCTCTGATGGTATCACCAAGAACACCACGGCAAGACAAAGAGAAAGCCAGGGCTAGATACCATGTGAAGGAGTAACTTATATGGAAGCAATTGGTCTGCCTTTGCTCATCTCTCACAGATCCCCACATCCTGGGGCAGGCTGGGATTACCAGGTCCAGGAGTTCTGGCAGTGTAGGAGGTTAAGGCTTGGATGCAGGAGGCCTCAGGGGGTGTCCAGCTTGCCTAGTGCAAGGCAAGTAACTAGTGGCTGAGGTAAGAGCTTGGCCAAGCAGTGCAGGCTGAAGAGCACTGCTCAGTTTGGACTAAGCTGTAGGTCTAAAGCTAGACTAACCCCATCAGGGCCCTATCTGTGGTCTGCACTGCCATTATCGCAGTATGCTCAGACATACTGTGGCAGAAGCACCGCTCCCCCAAGGCAGGGTCCCTACCATGACATTCCCACCTATGATCAGGATGTCCAGCTCTGCCAGTGCCTCTGTTTCAGCTGCTAGCCATGCAGATAGCAGCTAACATGCAGAAAGTTATCCCAAAGACACTTGCTGCTAGAAGACCTGCCTCAAAGCCAGATGACTCATCTCACCAGCGGTCATGCTCCCATAGGACTGCTCCTCTGCATTCAGCTGATGGATGTACTTTCCCATCCAGAAAGAGGTAGCTGCTGACTCTGGCTTGGCTGTTGCTCCCTCTCCCTTCCCTTTGTTCCTGCCTCACTCAGCGATTGTCTGCTCAGCACCWTTCCTTGGTGACCCCACCTGTCCCCACAGCACTGGGCAGCTCTGCACTCATATCTACGTGGGTCCTCCTCAGGACCCCACCAACTCACCAAGACCWGTCATTTTTGTCAACTAATGGATTAGTATAGTCTTGTTCCACTGCAGGCTCATTCAGAGTAAGCTGAGTCCCACCACACGGTGCTGTTTCACACCGCATCTATTCAGCATCTTCATGTGCAGAGTCCATTCAGCCCAGGTCACTCCTGTGGGTGGAGACCCCACCTGGTTAGAAACACCCTGCTCCATGTCACATTTGATAACTTCAGCAAATCAGAGGTGCACTTGCTCTAAGGTGRYCAAACTATATCCCTCAGGAAGGTCTGTCTGTCTCTTGCCATTCGCCAGAAAGAGTGCACAAGGTGGCAACATTCCAGACTTGAGACAGGAATTGGCATACTCAGTTTAAGTGGGGTGAATCTGGGCCTAAATAAGTAAAAAGTTGCAGTATATAAAAGAGAAACACTAGCTATTTTGCTCACTTCACCACAACAAGCATCTAATCCCACATTTAAGCATATAAGTAGATCATTAGACATAGAGGTACTGAAAGAGTTTTTGTCCCATCCTGTTCATACCAGTGATAGTGGGTTTCCAACTTTGTTACCTGGAGAAAAATAATTGAGGGTGCTTTGWACCTTTCCTTGTAGATGGGACCCCTCATGTGATCCAGGGTGATGGTCAAACACACATGCACGGTCTTTACTTTCTGAGCAGAGGAGGGCCCACAGTTGGGTCAATACCATAGGTTTTATTTATAGTTTTATCAAATAGACATTCTTTAGACCAACAACTAACATGGTACTGAAGATGATAATGGATGGAGTGTAGTCCATGCTGGGGATAACATCTGGTCTGTTTAGTGTAGCTCCCATGCTGTGGCCATGTCTGATACTCTAGCTCTCTGTTGAACTCACACTGCAAGTGTACTGGTCAGTTCTCTGTCACTGGAGATATTTCCTGATGAGTCTTTTGGATGTAGCTGATGCATAGGATGAAGCCAGAGCTTTGGTTGCTTCTACCAGTGCTTGTATAACTGCAGAATTGTCCCTAGTATTAAGGATGTGTATCAGCAGACTTAAGGGCAATTTGCTCTCCCTATCCACTGATGCAGTCTTCCCTGTGCCATACAAGGTACAAGTGGCCCTGACAGCTGGAAATTCACAGTAAAAGCAACTGCAAACCAGCAATGCCTGGAACTTTGAGACTGTTTCACCAGCAGTCCAGAATGTAGCAGGAAGAAAAGGTCAAAAGGTCATAGATAAGYAGGGGGGCTCTGTTTCTGTGGGCCAGCAGCCAGACTCCTTGCATTTCTGAGCTCCAGTGCCACATGGAAGCAAGTTGCTCTGGAAGCCTGGGCCCTCCTTCCCCACTGCTCCCCCAAGACCTCACCCATCTTCCACAGCAGTCCAGGCAGCAGATGGAAGGAAATAAGGCCTACAATCTGTATATGCATAGAGAAAAGGAAACAGCCATCTGTGCACAAATAGGTGTTCACTAGTGAGATTGCACTATCTCATCAGGATTGCTTTTCCTATCCCTGAGAAACAAAAGACTCACTTGCCCATAGTCTCTTCTCTAAAAAGTCCCTGGTGCTTTCATAGCAGCATAACCAGTCTCTGTCCCACCATCACCATCAGGAAGGCTTTGTGCAGTGGCATTAGTGATAGAAATCTCATTCACTGGAGACATTCAAGTCAAAAGGCTATAGCTTCTGAGACACATTATCGCTTGTGGAGCAGGAACCCTGCCAAGCTGATGTTCTCTGAACACAAGCAGGCAGCAAGTGCTCTGTGTTAACAGCTCTGGGTCTCCACTCTGCCAGCAAAAGAAGACGTGCAAAAGGTCAGCCGATAACTGCTAAGGGAGGTGACCTCTAATGGCACATTGACCAGTAAACACAGAGAGAGGAGAGGGATCTCATTTTTTAACACCCACTCTATCTCAAATCCTTGAGTCTGGGGCAATCTCAGTATGGTTGATGTGCACCACAAGTTGCACTGTGCTCAGGGTATATTCTCAACTCTTACCAGCAGATCATTAGCACAAGGATCTTTAGCACAAAGATCTTTAGACCTTTGGCAATTTCAGCTTGTAGCTCAGAAGAGGCTCTGATCTCCAGACTCACAGCTAAATAACTTTTCTRATTCAACTTTTAGAGGTGCTGGAAACTGCCAATTTTCCTCCAATTTCCACTCTAWAAGTGGCTGAGCTGGTTTTGCTGAAATTTTAGCAAATATGAAAAACTCAGCATAACATTTAAGTTGATAAAGATTATAACAAACAAAAAAATGAAAATCCTATCTTTTTTTAAACATAGAAGCTGCATTATTAGCTGATTGTTGGGTTTTGTTTAAGGTTTTTAGTTTCATAAAAATAATACTGCAGAAAATCTGGTTAGGATTTTAAAAAAATCCACCAAAGATAGCATTAATCCACTGCTCTCAAGCAAAGACTCTCACAAAAAGCATAGGGCAGCCCTAATTAGGGACTCAATATGTATCTTTGCGTAGAACAGTCCTATTTAATTCTTCCTTAAATGTCAGTCTTTTCAGAATACTAACCTTTCCCACCAGTTCCAAACTCTCTGCAGTCCTTGCCTCAGTGCCATGGCACTTAGCGCTAGCAGCACTTCTCCTCTCTCAGCACAGAACAGCTCTGCTGTTTTGTTGGAAATGCCATGATTCTGTACGAAACCACTATCCAATTTCTTTCTGTTTCCTACCTACCTGGCACTCATCTAATATATGAGAGTCTGTAGTCTCCAGTTTCAGTATCTCTCTTTATCTGATGACTCTGAGTGCTTTAGGTCTCCATTATACCTGAGGAAAGGGACAGCCCACTGCGCATCAGGCAGTCACAGACTTCCTGCAGTCAGAGCTCAGCTGCACTAGTCCCTGAAGCAACGAGGGTGGGAGAGCGTAAGAATGCTTTGCGCTCATAACAAATGCAGGACCCAAGAGCAGTTGCTGTGCTTGAAGACATGCAGGGAATGCTCCTATCCTGATGCTTTGGGTGAGAAGAGATACTGGGAAAAGGTAGGACAGGTGGGATTCCCAAGGAGCTGTCTGAAGATTCAAAAAGTAGCATTCACACCTACCTTGGATGTGGGGAAGCTCCCTGGGAAAGGTGAATGCCTGCACCACTCCTGACACAGTGACTTCTGAACCCTATGACCAGGAAGCTGAGTGTGGTCACTGCATGCCATCTCTGCCTCGTTCTGCGTTGGCCCAACTCATTCTGCTGGGGTTGCACCGCTGTATGCTTGTGYGCACAACTGTAGCAGCCACAGGAAGCAGGTTCTTGTGAGTGACAAAATTTKTGCCTAAGGATTTACTGCTCTACTGCAGCTTTCCAGGGACTAAACTACACCATCCTTCCTGCACAAAAATTCTGCTGGTATCACATCAGTTCACAGCCTCAGTATAAGGTAAAGTTGCCGTCATCTCTGCATCCTAACCCTATATGTGATGGTGTTATTCAACAGAAAGGGTACTAGACTAAACTATCCTACTCGTAAAGATAGTGCAACACAGTGTGAGTGTGCAGCCCCTGTGCCAGCACTCTATAGGCAGGTTTACTCTGCTAAATGTTGTCTGACAGGATATGGGAGTTGGATTGTATTTATACTACCCAGATTGTTATATAATTACAAACTGTAAGACAGSGAAAAGGAATAGTGGTGAGGGGTAAGGAAGGGAAAAACAAACCTGGAAGAGCTGCAGGCTCAGATTCTGGGACTCTTTTACAACTTTCTGCACACTTCAATCCTGTGAGGGTGAACAGAGCCATGGGAGCAGCACTTGGACCTTAGGACAGGTATGTATTGTGCAGGCATGGGACTGCTGTGGGGAGCAAGAGGTGGAGAGGAGCTTTTCCAATCCTGTGGTCATTCCCTCATCACTTATATCCAGTGCACACTGCTGTGGCTTCCCCCATAGGAAAGTATCTGTTTTCCTGAGGTAAGATGCAAGCTTGCCCAGTTACAATTTCCTCCTAGTTAAGAAACGCATTAGACAGCTAGTCCAAGGAAGGTCAAAAAAAGTGAGTCCACTGTTCAGTGCAGAGGGAAAGTTAACAACAGATGAAATCATAGGGATGAAGAGTTCAGTGCTTTCTTTGCTCCAGTTGTTACTAGAGTGATTAACTTCAATGAAGTGATTAATGCAATTAACTAGCTACAAAGGGGGAGAAATGTGGATAAAACAAGAATCAGTTTGGAAGTGCTTAAATAACCAAAATCTGCTTATTTTCACCTCAACTGGACCTGCTGGAATCCATTCTGGGCAATTTAGAGACCTGGAGTCACCACACAACCACTGGCAGTTCTCACTGGAGGGACCAGGAACAAGGTAGTGTCTGTCCTCATGAAGAGAGAAAGGAGGAGCTAGATGTAAGGGACAATCCACATAACACCAATTATACTGGGGAACACTGGAACAAATAATCAAACATACTACTTGCAGGCAGATAGACTAAGACATGATGAAGTACAGCAACCAGCTGATACGGACTTGTCAAGAAAAATCAYGTTGAAACCCCTGCTTTCCTTTATGCTGCTGTAGATTGTATTACAGGCAGGGAGAATCAATAGGTGTCAAATAAATTAATGCAGGGATTTTTCATATTGACAGATGACATTGTGCACTAGCAGAGGAGAGATGATCTAAGCAGACTTCTAAGGGTTGGGTACAAAATGAGATAGAAAGTATGCTCAGCAGTTGTAGTTTGGTGTCTGTTTGGAAGGCTGTGTTGAACAGGATAGCTAGGGTCTGTCCCAGGTGGTGAACTCTTGAAGACTTCTGTGATTTAACAGGGTGTTGGATCAGAGGATACTTACTGCATCATTAACTGATCACAGGCTGGGAAGAACAAGCTGTTCACAGGTTTAGAATTCAAACTGTTTTAGAACTGGAAAAACAGTCTGAAAGCAATGAAATCCCATTCTGTAAGGTACGTGTGAGGGTGGACCACTGAGCACGGATCCAGCCTCGAGTTGGTGCTGAGCTCTCCGAGGAGATGGCAAGATCATAGCTGTTTTTCAGGGACTGTCTAGACATTTACATCAGGGAAACCCCAGGATTTCAAGCAGCCACTAGTAGCATGCTTAGCCCTTAAGGCAATGGATTCCTTTCCTCAGCCATATGCTGCCTCCTGCAGGACTGGTTTAGGGGAGGAAAGCTCTGGTGGACTGTCCCAGTGATGAGCCCCCAGATCACTTACCTGAAGTCAGACTGTGGCCTGCAGGGGACATGGAGCTCTGTGGAGAGTCATAWATTTTCTTTCAGAATCATTTTCCAATGGAAAAATACCCTTTCTTTACTAAATCAGTAGATTTTATTTTGCAATTTGAAATGTTGGTTGTTTGGCAGCTTCTTGTCTCCTGCAGGAAGAAAGCCCAGCTGGTAAGAGCCTTTCAGACCAGCAGCCAGAGGGTCACTGCACTCCCCATCTGGTCATGTGTCCCAGTTAGGAGCACTGAGGGAAGGGCATGTGGAGAACTGAAGATTCTAGTGTTTTGGAGCCAGCAGCCTCCTGGAGGAAGTTAAACTGGCAAAGGGCAGATATAAGGCCTCAAATGGCCTTTTCATTTCTCCTCCTCCTGCCTGCACTCAGGAATCAAAGACCTTCCAAGGAGATTGAAAGGGAGAGCCTTAGTCAGAATTGGCTTCCTTCATGGAATCTGTCATTGGAGGTGTTCAAGACTTGAGCAACTATGACCTGATAGCATGTTGGAATTAGTCCTACTTCAAACAGAAGTTTGACACAGAGGTCTCCAGAGGCCCTTTCCACCAATACATCAATTGACTCCACAACAGGGAGTGGAAAACTTCGTGGTTATAGTCTCTACCATGCATAATCCTTCCAGGCACGTGTGCCTGCTGACTAGAAGAACATCCCTATGCAGTGTCTGATGATTTAGCACCAGTCCTCTCCTTTTCRGTCTCCCAACAGTGTTTAAACCTCATGGAGCCAAACTAGAGATGCAGTAGATTCAGCACTAACAGTCATATGGACAGAAGTCAAGTGAATCAGCAGTTCAGATGTTTTTCTTCTTCCTTTTGCCCTGACGCATGTTGTGATGGGAAGAGCAGACACATTCATGGTCTCCTCATTCAGGTGTGGTAATTCAGGACAGGGAGTTCCCAGAATGCTCCCATATCTGCTCTACACTGTATTCACTTTTTGAAAATAATAATAAGAAAGATACCACTCCATTATTAGATTATAGGTTGGCCRTGTGAAATGATAAAGATGTATTTGTGAGAAAAATGCAGTTCTTGGCTCCATTAAGGATTACATTTCRGTGCTATTGTGGCAGACTCTGAAGATGTCTTTACCTGGAAGGCCAACATAATTCCAGTCACTTACTTCAAGAAAGCTGAACTCAGATTGGATTAGGTGCAAATAATGATTCATAAGATGAGTGGGCATCTGAATTTGCCTGTGTGCATGTGTTGAATAGAGTGTGAAAGACAGGAATTAATCCATAGAGGAGGACAGTTCTTGTCTGGGACAAGTGTCCTGTGCAAGGAGGGGAGCTGGGAGAGATGGGAGCTGGGAGTAAATACCTCTCCTTTCCAGACCATGGACATCTATTTAGGATTCCTGAGTCTCACCATTCTTTGCCTGCCAGCAAGGAGCTAYGGAAACTCCTCGGAAAGTGTCCTCTCATACCTGCTCCCACCTCAGGAGGTGTCAATGTGCTRCAGACATACTGCTGGTCCAGTGTTTGGCCACTGTGGCTCCATTGGCTGAGATTTCTACTTTTCCTAATTATATTCGTAAAAAATGTAAGTAACTACTTCTGAGGAAATCTGTTGAGGGAGTGCTCTTGCAAGCCAGGCCTTCAGAAGGCAGAAGCTGGAGCATACAATTGTGATCTGTAGTTCCACGAGCACAGACCACCTTTTCCAAGGACTGCCCTCATTCAGATAATTTTCAGTGTTTGACTTTSTAAGCTGTATTGCCTGCTCATGGCCTTTTGTGAGTGAAATGGCATCATTGGTGCCCAACTACAATGAAGATCTAGATGGATACCATCCCAGCTAGACAATGAGAAGTGAGTGCTGCAGACTCCCTGCTTGGGTTTCACTAGGAAGCTCCTCCTGCTTTTTGATGCCTTAATACTTCTCATGTGGATAGTGATAACCAGACAAAAGCTGTTTTGGTCCAAGACCTGTATATTCAGGACTAGTTTAACTGAGGGCTGCTCTGCCCATGGGAGCTCCAWGCTCCCTGATGGTTGGTGATCAGCAGTGTGGGATAAGGCAATGGGAAGCCTTGTGCTTTGCTCAGCCCCAAATACTTCTTCCRTGGGGCACATACAACTGGATGGGCACTACAGATGGGCAGAAGTTACTTAATATTTCGTAGTAGTCAGATGGATAAAGCAGGGGACCTAACTGCCTGTCTCCTCACAAAATGACACTGCCACCACTGTGTTTCAGCAAGTTTTGGGGGTGTCTGAGTTTTTCTGCATGTGCCCAGACATCCTGATGTCTCCGGTCTACCAGAGCTCGGAGGGTGGGGGGGGTAGGTGGAGCCTTTTGCTTCTGGTCCACAGGATGCTGTAAATCTTGGGGAGCTGTTGCTGTGAAGCCCTTCACAGCACCAAGCCTGCTGTCTATTGAGAAAAGCCAATACCCTTCTGTCTGTCAGATGGCACTTAACCACTGCTGTTATTCTAGATGAGTGAACACTTGTGTTATATTTTCCAATAGCAAAAACTGAGGTCAGCAGGGTGTCTGCTGTTTTAGCCAAATCCAGATGGGGTTTTCCTATAAACAAGTGCACACAGAATATTTATACAGGCGATGGCACCTGACGCCTTAACACTTAGGCCATCCTATTGAGTAGCCACTCATACTATAAGTCACTTCAGTGCATTAAGTAAATATTTTAATATAGCCATGTCACTGTTTATTATATAATGGCGGGGGCCCAAATCTTGCCTAATGCTTGGTTAAAAAGTCAGTTTACACCATCCTTTACAGTGAATCAAAGAATGCATAAACGGGGCTCTTTTGTTACTCAGAGTTCTGTTTACTTTACTTTTCTGTAAACCTTTCGAAACACTTGCTTATAAGAACTGATAGAACCCAGATTTTCCCCTGGGGCTGAGGTGTTCATGATGTCGGGAAGGTATCGCACCAAGTAATCAATGGAGTTTCCACTGAGCAGCCCAAGGCTCTTCTCATATTATCTCTCCCTAACTCTGCTTTGAAATCAGCTCAAGGTGTCATAAAGGTGAGGTGCTGCTTGTAATGGAGAGGGAAGCTTTGTGGCTTCTGCCTCCATACAGGTATCACCCTGCATTGCTGAGACAGACCAGGCAGTGTAAGCAGATGGCAACAGCTACAGAGGGAGCATCCTTAACAGCAGAGGTGCAATCTGAATCAGGAAGGAGTGTCTTCTCCCAGTGATCCCAGCCAAAGGGCTATGTGATCTAGTGACCAGAGCAAAGCATTCATTCCTTCTTTTCTCATTCTCTTCTTCATTCTATTCTTCACTTCCCTAACACAAGCACCAGGCATTGCAGCCTGTCCTAGAGCACAAGGTTCCTCTGCTTTGCCCTGTGACGTGTTGCTGAGATTCTTGTGCTAGAGGCATGTGCATATCTTTCTTAAGCTCTTCAGACTTACGGAGATCCATGGTAAGCAGGACCTGAACCTGGGGACTTCAAAGGTCCATCTGAGGTTCTGGATCAGAAGGGTTTGGGATATCACAGAGGACTACATGGTGCTCTTGACCGTGCACACGGGTCTCACAATCAGTCCTCTGCATTTTACACTTCAGTTTTCTGTGTTGTCTATTATTCCTCTTCTTTCAGGGCAGAAACGTGTCTGGAGCAGGGCACGTGTAATTCCTGAAAGATACCCAGTAGATACCTGGCAGAATTAATAATAAATAATGCAAGGGAGTCCCCCAGAGCAGCCCCAACTAGCCCCACCTTGCCCTCAGCTCTTCCTCAGATGTCTCCTACATGCCATGATTCTCAGTACAGTAGCAAAGTCTCTGCAGTCTTAAGATGAGATGAGGCTAGGACATCAGAAAACCTCTATCTATAAACAGCATTTCTTTGTCATGTGGGAAAGAAAAGGTTAGACAGGGAGAAGCCACAACAATTTGAGGAGGAATTCTGCCTCCTCATGTCTAACCAACTGCCTGAGAGTCTGTCAGGGTTGGCTCAATGCATTGTCTGGGGGCTCTGAGCTAGTGCACAGCAGGCACTGTGTGGGATGATGAATTTTTCTGTAGATATTTTGAGCTGATTAAGGGGGTTCTGCTGTGCAGGGCATAGGGTGAGCCATGTGCATGCATCTGGCACAGATGTCAGCAAACAAGCACATGGAGCTGTGTTGCAAGTTCTCCCTTTGTAAACAGGCAGGGCACGGTTTGCAAAAAGATCATACAGTCATCCTGTACTTGGTGCAATKCTGGGGGTCAGCTTATATGTGAAAAGCTGCTAACTGCTGCCGAGGAGGAGCTTAAAYGGCTTGGGAGGAAAATGGGGGTCTGATGTGCCGCAAGTGCTGGCCCAGGAGRGACTTTCAACAGACAGATGCTCAAGCTCTTCGTGGTTTGCTTCAAGAGTTTCACCTCATGGGCCATGTTCTGCTGCCTCCTGTAATCCCCTCTGAGCTTGTCCCTTGGAGCCCAATTGCTGAAGAGCACCATTTCTCCCTGCACAACTTCATTTGCCTTCTGCGGGTGAACTCCCAGGAGGAGGCAAAGACATCCTGTACAAGGGTTCTGTCTTCATCTAGGGACTGGTACCTAAGAGCACCAAACTCACCTGAGCCAGAGAAGTAAAGACCTAAAGAGCACCATCCTRCTCTGGACTGAGATGCTACAAGATGTACTCTGCCACAGGGTCAGTCTGTAGGGTCAAAGGGACTCTTAAACAGGGTAGAGAGCAGGGAGAGTCTGTAGAAGGTAACAGGGCTCTTAATGGCACAAGCTAGCTGGCTCTGAATGTGGCAGAATGTACTTTAGATAGTGAGAAAATCCTGCCTTGGGCTTCTTGTTTCTCTTTGCTGGGCTGTGTGTACTCACGGGGAGTTCTTATACTTCTCACTGGCTGCTCCATCCAGCATCTGCTTCTGATTTCTCTGCCAAAACAGCACGCCTGTATGTAATTTTAAAGCATTGGTTCTGGATTTGATATAAAGCAGAAAATTACCCCTCTGTGGGTTTCTAAGGTAACTGACATCCATATCCTCCCTTGTACTCTAATGTTAACTGTTATACCACTTAGCACCTCAGCTCCATGGAAAGCATGATAAAAGCCTTGGGTGCTCAGCCTAACCCAGAGCTCTAGGCTGCAGTTAGATCCTTGAGGCCTTCTGGATGGGCAAGGCATTGCAGGTAAGGGAAGGGGCATACCTAAGGATTCACTGCTAAGGATTTAGTGGGGAATCAGGACCAAGAGCACATCATTGATCATTTGAATTAGCTAATCCCTCAGGTCTGTRCTTAGGCCTTCATTCCTCCCTCTGTGGCTCTTTCAGAGACTGGCTCTATTCTCTGCTGTCATGTTTCTAAATTAGATCAGAGGACTTGTAGTATCAGACATGGCTGTCTTGGGGGAGAAATATAGCTTTTGGAAACCCACAGGGGTCCCAAGCCTTTCTGCAGAGAAAGGATGACTTTGGTGTCCAGAGAGAGGAGTTCTGCCCTCCTCCCCATCACCTGAGACTTAKGGTAGTTGTGGTAGGTTATGCTCATTCTAAGRCAGCAATGCGTTAGGGCTATTCCTSGGTCTCCTCCCTTGCCATCCCTGGTCCAGCCCCCTGAGCAGGCCAAGTGAGCTGCGCCACAGTGCCCCATGGGTCTGGTTTGTCTGTTTCAGGCTCCAGAGCAAGSAGGTCACAACAGCCACGTAGTCCTGCCCTGTGCTACTTCCCATGGCTCAAGTCCTTCTGCCAACCCCAGAGCAAGCCTTGGGGGAGGCAGGAGGGTGAAGAAGGAAYGTCTTTGTCTTCATACAAAATTTCCCAAACTTATATGCTCATTGTGATGGAGAAAAGAGTCATTTCTGAGATTGGGAGGACTTTTGTGGATGAGAATAAAGCTTCTGCTCAGTTCCCACGACAAGCAGAGCTCTGTAACTGAGACCCAGGGTTAGGGGTGCACTCTATGAGGGACCCTCATCTGTCCCACTGCTGAGATGATCAGGCTGAGGAAGTRGAAGGCTCCTGCACAGACTATGCCTCTCCTCTGCAGATAAGTGCAAAGCATGAAGATACGGCTCCTGCTGGCCAAGCAGTGCAGAGTTGAGCCAGCCAAGAGACAGGACATATTAACTCAGGCACAAAACCGTATTCACTGCAGCCACACTGCTTCCAGACCTGAGCTGGGATCTCTGCAGGGCAGTGAGCTGGGCCCCATGACCTTACCAGCTTGCATGAAGGAGATATGTTGGGTGGGATGACCTCTGTGTCCMCAGCAATAAAAGGGATGGATGTCTGTGACCCTGGTGCTATCCCTAGGCTCTGTGCAGGATTCTCCACAGCATGAGGAACAGCCCCTGCGCTGAGGACCTTACAACTCCATCACACCCCCAGAGTCTTTGCCAAGATGGGAAAAGTGGTAGCATATTTTCATCTGAAAAAAATGTCTCATACACAGAGTTTGGGATTTTGTGCAGAGGAGGAGCAATCTTTAACCTTTTTTTAAAGGTCCTTAGTGACTTTTCCCAGTAAAAGTTGTGCCACAGGCAGGCTTAWCGTGCTCTGGAAAGTCCCTGACTTGCCCCTTTGCCTACAGCACACTGACCATTGCATTACCACTCCTCTCCTGTCCCAGTCAGGTTGATTTTCTGGCTGCTGTGCAGGGGGGCAATGCTCCTCCCTAATGATAGGAGATAAGAAAGCAAAACTTGACAAAGGGTGCTGTGTGCCAGAGAAGGGCTGATGGCTGGCCCTACTGCAGTTCCCCCGGTCATGTGATCAGCAGCAGACATTGCGGTATCTCATGCTCTGCTTTCTCATAGTTCCCATGTTGTCCAGCGCTGTCTCCAGACTTTGGATCCTAGGGTCAAGGGATGAAAATAGAGTGTCTCTACACTGAATAAATGTGTGTAGCTCTCCTGGGTGCAGAGAAAAGGTGAACGATCCTGGCCTGAGGGAACATTCTAATTCTGGACATCACCAGGTTCATCAAGGGGAACCTACATTTATTTTTGCTTAAATCATCTGTTTTCAAAGCTAATTTAGGGCTTCTAGGAAGCCTAGAAATGTGTCTACTGTATGAGTTTGTAAAATTTCATCATTCCTTGATATGCTTGCCCTTTGGAGATGAGTTTCAGTCTCAGGGCTTCTTGTCTGTAACATAGAAAGTTGTCCAGTCTGGATTGTACATGTATGAGAGCGCTCCTGGAAAAATGAAACCACATGTTATCCACATATGGATAGCCTTTAGGATCACTGTGAGAGCAGAAAATGCTGATAAAGCCAAAAAGTACCAATGGGCAAAGAAGTCAGAGAATAGAGTCACCAGGGACATAGATATTTAATGACAGAGATCCCAAAAGGCTACTGCAGCATGCAATTTCCCAGGGAGAAGCACAGTTCTCTGCTCTTAGAGGATGCCTGCAGGGTATGGAACAGGGTGCAGCTCCACTGTATCTGTAGTTCTCTTGCAAACTTCAGATTTTGAAATTAAGCCAGCAACCTTGGCTAGTGGAAGACTGTGATCTATCATCTTCAAAGAGAAAATACTGCAAAAGAGATCTTATTGCATTAGTGAAGACCAAAACACAGGCAAACACATACCATAGCAAGCCATTCAAAGATGATGCAGAGTCTGGGCAAGAGTGCCACCCCTCCTTCTTCTCCCACTCTGGAGATGCTTCCTCCAGAATTCAAATCCACACTTCCCCACCATGTGATTTCTGTGTGCAGCAATAAGAGCATGGGACTAAGGACCATCCCAGAGCATGTTCAGATTGTGTTTGCAATRCCACCAACATTTGCTACAGTGCCAAGTAACTTACTCTTCTGTCTTTATGCATCAGGACAGACAGTACACTGCATTCGCTTGCTGGAGAAGCTGATTGTGTTAGACACAGCCGGTAACCCTTGTACCTGGCTGTAGAACACCTTACAGCCAGCCAGCCTTAGTTCATCCTTGGCTTTCTTATCAGCAGATGTTACAAAATCTCTGGTCTAAATCTTCCTTCATGCTCCATGACCTGGGATCTCATTGCCCATATGCTGCTGGGGTGGTGTTCCCACCTGTAGGATCAGGGGGTGGGTGAGATTGTCCTCTCTCTGCTGCATTATTTCCTTGTCATGTGTGGATTAGATCAGGATTAGTGGAGTGTAAATCCTTAATCTCCCGGGTCTCTTGTCTCTGTAATATATTGTTCTCCATTTCCCCCAGGACAGCCATGTTCCATTGGGTAATTGGAAAGTATTCATCTGTGTCATATTAAGAGTCATTTGAGATAATTTTGAAATTGGCAAATCCAGTCCTCCTTTGTTTAGACCAGTGTATAATTTGGTTAATTTTATTTTATTTTATTTTACTTTACCACAAAAAGGCGGAAATATAGATTCCAATATTTAGCAAGTAGCTCTGAGGAATGTTCTTTGGCAGCAGGGTGATGTGGTGAGGCCACAGGGCTCCTCACAGCTTTGGAACATTAGCTCTCCCCTGTGTGCTCAGTCTCAGCCTGCTCGCCAGACCCCAAGAGACCTTACCACATATCTCTATCCTTTTCCCTCTGATTAAGTGTTTTTCCTCGCTGCMTGCACCCCACCCTGTTATAAGCCACATTTGATAGGTAATCACTGTATCATGTTCACCTGTGGAGAAAAATTGCCTGAGAATATGAGAATGACTTTATTAGGTTGAAAAGACAGACCTGTCAGTTCAGTGTCCAGTCTCCAAACATGGGCACATGTCTAAGGAACATATTGAGTGCTCAGGGACCTATTGTCTCTGTATTTAATATTCCATGATAGATTTCTCTTTCAAGAATATCTCTGAGTGTCTTTTGAACACATTAAATCCTTTGGCATCTACAGCATCCTGTAGCAAAGAGTTCCACAGTTTGACTACATACTGGCTGAGAAAATCCCTCCTTTTTTAACCTTTTTTTTTTTTTTTTTTTTTTTTTTTTTTTTTAATCTGCTTCTTGAGCACTTCGGTGATTCTCCCTAGTTCCTGCAGTGTGAGAAACACTGAACAGCTATTTCATATTGATGCCTTTTGGGCTAGACCTAACTTGGTAGTCCTCTATGGTCTCCCACCTCAGTCATCTTTCCAACCCAAGAGTAACAGCCTATTTCATCCCACTTTTTTCCCTGTAGACTGTTTTTTTTCATGGATATATATTTTTTTTGCATTTAACAACATTGAATGTCATCTGCCTTTTTATTGCTCCAACACTCATCTGAAAATCCTCCTGTGACTCTCCACAATCAGATTTCTTTTTCAGCATTCTGAATAATTTGGCATTATCAGGAAAATTTTTCTGCCTCTTTATGTTGATTTAAACAACCCTTAGCACAATTTCCTCTCTTCTGCCTTCATGAAGACGAACCTACCATTTGCTTTCTATCTCTATCTCTACTCATATTCTATGACACATTTGTTTCTTTAACAGCTTTTGGTGAGAAAACATATTAGAAGTGTTCTGAAAATTCAAGAACACTTTTATCCAGATGTCTTCAAAGAGCTCTAGTAGCTTTGAGGCAAAACTTCCTTCTCCAAAAGCTGTTTGAATGCCTCTCCACTATACTATATATCTTCTAACTCTTCATTACTATTTCATCGATATGTCTAGCAGTGATGCCAATGTTTGAGGTTTGAGCCATTCAGTCTGTCACTCCTCTACTTTGCTGAAGCTTGCTGCATCTATCAGTGCTGAAAGCCAGTTTGCTGATGTTCAARGAGGGCTGCAAACTTGCTGATGTGATCTGTGGCTTGTGTATAGGGAGTGCATCAGTATAGCACCATTGCCTCAAGGGGAAGCATAGTGCGTGATCTTCCTAGAGTATTTGAAAAGACTGAGAAGTTTTCCTCTCCCACCTCTAGACACCTCTTACCAGCAGATCTTATTGCCAAGATATAGTCAAAACTGTTGATAGGCAGCCAGGAGATACTTCACTGTATCTAGGCTTGTAGCTATCCATGTATTCTTTCMAAGTCTGGCTCAGCTCCTCAGGAAAAGATATTCCATCAGAGACTCTGGATTCATCATGGAGGACATTGGGCATTTGTCTTTGTACAGTTGTAAGATAATGATATTTTTCAAGCATCAGCATTATCCATGATGAAAGAGGTCCATGCTTCCCACAGAGCTTTGCTGTATTTTCTAATCCCTTCCCACACAATCAAGGAACTGATTTGTTAGATATTTCTGGTGGATCTGGAACAGGGCCACTGAAATAAGAGGGAACACTGCATGGGAKCAACAACTCAACCTGGACTTTCAATTAATGCCCAACCTGGCATCTTTCAATAGCCTTATCTGGTACTTCCCTAAAGATGGCCCTTTTTGGTCACAGGCTTGATGCTTTGAGTTTGGGTGACTGTGAATAAATTTAAACAGGAAGATAGATGAAACTTTATAACTAGCAGAAGAATGACATTCTTGAATAGACTTCCAAACTCAAAAGTAGGGGCAAGGAGCCTACATTGTTTCTAGATGAAGCCTGATAAGTTTGTGGAAAAGATTTTATGACATAACAGGAATTATCCTAGAGTGAAAWTTTGAATTATGGGATAATGGGCCTATTAAAATATTACTATCTAAATATACACTGAATTAGAGAGGGACTGAGAGGGGCTCCCTCCTTGCCAGTCCTGAGCTGGTTGTGAACACATAATCTGGTCCTGTGGTCCATACAACATTGAGCAATTCAACAGGAGACTGAAAGAACAYCCCAAATCTGCCTATATTAGGTCTAGCAGTTCCTTGGGAGCAAGAAGATGAAGGGTGCTTAAGATCTAGAGAGGCAAGAGCCAGCATCTTTCACACAAGTCCACTTTGTATTTGTGGCAGACCTACTTGTGTCCCATTCTTGGTTTCCAGTTGCAATGTCTGTGATCCAAATTTACAACACTGTACTTTTTCAGAAAAATCAGATTGCCCTGGAGACTTTTGCAGGATTCAGCACTGACCACAGCTGTAGCTGGGGAATATAACATGCAGGAAAGGGAAAATCCCCTCACAGTACAGTTTTAGAGCCACTGTCCATCAAGACAGTGGACTGGTGTCCACTGTCCACCCTGTGCTCTGCAGCCAGAGGCCTACTTCGAGCCTGACATCATGAGCACTCAAAGTCTGTAAAATGACTCAGAGAGCTGGTTTATTCCCACTCATGAGCACAAATGATGTGCACATGCTGGCAAAGGACCAACTATGCTGTTTCTGAGACCTCTCATGCCTGTGGTGGAAGATGTAATGGCTCTGAAATGGGGCTATGCTGTGCTGTTGAGTAGGTCTGAAGGCTGAACAACATTTTATTCCTGCATGCAAGATCTCCTTTCTGTTCCTTCTAATGTTTCTTGTACCAGTCTTGTGGTTGTAGACACTTTCTATTGATCTTTCTCTGTATTAAAGTGCATTGTGAAGTCATCAATGAACGCAAGAAGACAGGCTATGCATCCCAGTTCCCCACGGGGCCATGGTRATACTGAGCAGCTTAGCTAATTTATGCAGTGGCGCTGGCTTGTACAAAATGCATACCAAAGCTCAGATGTTTTCTAGCTGTTAGAGTGATACCAGAGCACAGCTGTCCTCTATGCAATAGAAGTCCGACTGGTGCAGCTGCTGCCTGTGCTGGCAGCAGTAAACTGGAGRGTCTCGTTCAGCCAAACTTGCTTAGTAGTTTCACTGGGCCTTGAATGAGAAGAYATTGGGGTCAACAACAATCAGCATCAAGCCTGACCTTTCCTGGCTTTTCCCTTTGGAAGGGCAGCCAAAGGCACAGAGGCTCCATGTTGCAAAGTTTAAATGCAAAGTTAAATATGACCTCTTTGCAAGACATATTGTAACTCAGTGTTCAGTCCCGTGACTGCACGGTTAGAGAAGCAACATTCAGAGCCTTTCTGKGCCTGACCCACTCAATGCACCATGCAGGTCCACTCTATAGTCTGGCTCAAGTTAGTCCCTGCTGCAGTGGAAATCACATCCCCTGRCATGAGTCCTCTGCCAGCAGGCTTGGATCTTTCCCAAAAGACTAGGTCAGTCAGTGGCCTTTCCCACCCACTGAATGCTCGCTGTGCCAGCTTAAGCTGGCCAGGCCCCTGTGCTGGGCAGAGGGACTGTCCAAGGCGAGCAAACTGGTTTTGCCTCCAGCTGCACTCCTGTTTCAGAATTGCCTTCTTCGTTTTATTAATAGTGTTTGTCGCTGTGGCTTTTGTTTCTTCTCCTCCTTCTGGCATCTAATAAAAAGGCATGGGTCCAGTTTGTACTCATTTTCCATTTCAGATCTCTGCCATGTTTTCTTTCTTTCAGAGAGATTTTGTTTATTACATTTCTAAAATGTAACAAAATAAGAGAGACAAAGATCAGACATAACCAGAAATGCAGCAAAATTAGGACACAGTTAARTGATGCAGCAATAACCAAAGACATTCAAATGACCTTCTGCAAGAGAAGCCAATACRTGCTTGCAGATGTAAGTGGGGAGGCAGCTGCTGGTAGGGGTGGAAATGTGAATAGGAGAGTCTTTGGGGGGTGACACATCACAGTCAGATCAGCCTGATGTCAGCAATGCCACACCCCTTGCATGGGAAGAACTTCATTTTGAGTCAGACTTCACTAGCATTTAGCAGGCATGTTCTAAAGACCGCTATCAATCACACATGCCACTCATGTAAATGAGTTCTGCTAACAGCATGCTGGCTACAGGACCATCTTTCCCAGCCAGTGCCAGGGGCTATGGCTGACTCCATGCCAGTACAAAGCCTGTGTGAATGATCAGTGGCGCTGCAGGAGGAGATGTCACAGACCGTCAGCATAAAAGGAATATCTTCATCACTCCATCTCAGCACCTAAATTATCGACATTCACATGACCCCCTGTGAAGATCCTGTCTCTTCCCACTGATAACACAGGGAGCATTGGAGACCAACAGAGATTAGACATCTAAGCATCATGCCTAAAGGTCATAGAGTGAATACCCACTGTGCAGAGAGATTTTCTAATATTTCCAGCTTTCTCAGGTAGCTTGAGAAACAGGTTATGAGAATGTAAATCCTGATCACATCAGTGATGATTTCCCCCCTCTGGTGGAATATCTGATATGTAATGGACTTTGTGTGCTGACTGCTAAGTGGCCAAGACTATGTTAAATGCCATTCAGAGCAAAGAAAGAATTTGTTCCAAACTGTTGTGAATGAAGATGCTCCAAGCAAATCCTCAGAGTTAATCCAGTAGGGTGGACATCCTAAGATAAACATCGGATGCAATACAGAGTGGCCATTGTCTCAGCTAAGGTTAGATCTCTTCATCTTAGTTGATTATCTAGGCCGTCCTTAGAGCCTGTGGTGAAAAATTAGTGCTTTAGGGAGCAGATAATCTACCTTCTTTTTCAGCCCACAGGCAAGCATGATGACCATGCCCTAAAAATGCCTGTTTCTCTCTAGTGAATATGAAGGAAGCTGAGAGTGCCTTGCTCCAATGTCTGTACTTAAACATCCAGATGCATACCTTTAGATGGAAGCCAACTCTAGAGACAGCCCTCAGAGTTGCACTGGGCCTCTGACCCAAGACACTGTGTTCTCAAGGCCCTGGATGTTTACTGGAGACTGTTGGTGTTTTGGGTCAGATCAGACAGCTGGCAGTGGGCRCCACTTTAGATTCTGCACAGATGTCAGCTGAGGGATTTTGTATAGCACAGCCATCCTCCTAGTTGCTGAGAGAGGGCTTGTTGTTTAACAAATGATTCAAGCCATTACCTTTGGGAAGGGTAATACTGACCCTGTGTTTGTCTAAAAACCACAAGATCTTGCAGAAGCAGCATACAGAAATGGAACAACAGCAGTCCTTTGCTATTGCCTTTTTCATACAGTTTATCAATCGGAAATGTCCTTGTTACAGACCAACTAATACCCCATGGACTCACCCCAGATTCCACCTGTACTGCATGCGCTGCCAGGCATGTCCGTGTATCCCCTGTTCACAGGTACTCTGCTGGACAGAGAAGGAGATACCAGTAGCTTCATTTTTGCAGGCACTGCAAGCAGGAATTAAAAGAGGTCTGACAGCTCTTCTGGATGTCCTGGTGATAGTAAGRGTGCGTCAGTGGGCTGCCCTTCAGGAAGTCATATACTTCCTGCCAAACTGTCAGACTCCAGCAACATCACTGTGTCAACCCATCACTCCAGCAGCCTCACTTTACTCTGCTGGTCTCCACTGGCTGCCACATCAAACCCAAGTCATTCAGCCTCATTTTTAAGGCTCCTCTCAATTCTTATATTTTCTATTTGTCTTCCCTTGCTGCCATATTCTTTCCTGGGCAATACTGCAATGCTATGTATGATGTGTCCTCGCCCACTAACAGATTAGCCCCTGGGTGCTACTACAATATAATAAAGTGTTACATTACTAAAGTCAGATCAGTCTGCCTGTGATGCCAAGGTGGCTTGAGGGAGTCCTGGTCCTGGGAAGGGCTTTGGATGCCAATGTATGTACTRTGGACATTGATACACAAGCCTGGAGTGAGTTCTCTAGGAATTTGTACCTGTGAATCTGTTCATTATGAGTCTAAATCAACTTTAAGATGAATCATTTAAGAAGTGTAACTCTTGCATCAGCCTAATTTTTCCCAGATATTCTTGGCCTATTTACAGGACTGACAGAGAGATGGATCTTGGGAGGATCTGCTGTAATAACCCATTTCCTAATCACCACTTCCTCTACTATTTTTCACCACATAAAGCTTTATTCTACAGGCAAACAAGGGAGAAAACACTCCTTTTCAAAATAGCTCAGGGGAATGGGACTGAGGCCAGAACTGAGATGCTCTCCTGAGAGCAGCCACTGCCTCTCATCATCCTCCACAGAATGAAGGCCAAATGCAGTCCTGGATGAGGACAACTGGCTCTTTCTATCACAGGGATCTTAACTGCCTTCTCAGGCCACATAGCCTTTGGGCAGCTTGGAACAGATATCAGCATTTGGAATTTGGAGGCTGGGAAGGAGATTCTATCCTAAAACCCCTGAGAGTGGAAAGAGTTGGCAAATCTTGCTGAGATTGGGGATCACAGTGTGAGCAAACATTAGGCAAGCTTGCCTTGAGTGAAGATTTTATGGCATCATGTTTGCATAGCTCTGTTCATTAGTTCTTGGCTTTGGCTCCACAAAGGCCTTACTCAAAAAGGTACATGGAGTAGCTTTTCTGTGGAAGAAGAATATCTCAGCTTGCAGCAGATTTCCCTTGGTTTGTTTCTCATTTACTAGGGAAGTTCTCTGGCTGCCTTTCCAGGCACTCCTCCTGAGCTGCAGCTCCTTGTGTGGAGGTTGAAGTAGTGAGTAGGTCACTCCTCTAGGCCATTGGAGGAATATGCAACTCTGTGGGAAACAGCCTGTAGACTCCATATAGTGCTATTACACTCAGCTCTTCTGTAGAACAGGGCTTTCTGCTTCCTAGAGGAGGCATGAGGGAGTTCAGTATAAGATATCATCCAAAGAGGACATGATCTGAGAAGGAAAACAGTAAGATAATAGCTGTAGTACATTCTCTGTCAGCTCCAGGATGGTCTCAGAGTACCAAAGGTCATTTGTTGTTTTAGGTGCAGGGGCTAGTGGTCAGAGTTGTCTTCTCCCTTGCCAGACATCACATGGGTCTGAGGAGGACATAATAGGGTTCCTGTTAGAGCTTGTATGAAGCAGGGTTTGATCAATATCTGCAACAAGTAGCTGCAGTGCAAATGTCTGTGGGACGTTTGCCCACAGGAGCCCAGAGCTCTGAGTTCTTCTCCCTGAGCACTGTAAGCATCAGCTAAAACACACTAARTCCATGTTTAGTGAGATTATTTTATCAGCAACATTCCTTTGAGCAGAAGCCCAGCAAACATGTGAAGAATTTGATAAGGCTGAACTACATCTCTGAACATCTCTCTCCTGGTTTTTCTCTGTGGGTATTTAAAGTTTTATGGTGGGTCAGGATTGCTTAACAGGCACTGCACATGCAATAGCATTAAATGTATTTGCTTCCACTTCAACCTCTGATAGAGCAAGCAGGGGAGGATTTAGATGAATCTAGTGTCTGAGGAAGTGTAAACTATGCTTGTTCCATGCTTAGATCCAGCAGGTGGCACAAGGGAAGAGGTGAAACGATGGAAAGTGAGTAAGTCTAGATACACAGGTTCATGCTGGTCGGAGTAACTGTACAGATCATCAAAGCCATCAATGTAACATAAATGGGAGCTATCATTCCTCAAGTCAATTCTAATCACAGAATCATAGATAGGTAATGTTGGAAGGGACCTCTGGAGATCATCTATTACAACCCCCCTGCTCAAGCAGGGTCCCCTAGAGCATGTTAGACAGGGTTGCATCCAGGCAGGCCTTGAAGATCTCCAGAGAAGGAGACTCCACAACCTCTTTGGACAACCTGGTCCAGTGYTCCATCACTCTCACAGTGAAGAAATTCCCCCTCACGTTCATAGGCAGAACTTCCTGTGGTTCTATTTCTGCCCATTGCCTCTTGCCCTGTCGCATGGGACAACTGAAAAGAGTTTGGCCCCATCCCCTTGACACCCCTTCAGGTACTTATACACATTGAWAAGATCCCCCCTCAGCCTTCTCTTCCCCAGGCTGAAGAGGCCCAGTSATTTTACAGAGGGCAGATGCTCCACACTCTGATCATCCTCATAGCCCTACGCTGGACTCCCTCCAGTAGCTCTGAGTCTCTCTTGTCCTGGGGAGCCCAGAACTGGACACAGGACTCGAGATGAGGCCTCCCCAGGGCTGAGGAGAGGGGCAGGATCACCTCCCTTGACCTGCTGGCGACAGTCTTCCCAATGCACCCAAGGATACCATTGGCCTTCCTGGCCACAAGGGCACATTGCTGGCTCAATAGTCAATTTGTCATCCACCAGCACTCCCAGGTCCTTCTCTGCAGAGCTGCTCTCCAGAAGGTCAGCCCCTAGCCTGTACTGGTGCATGGAGTAATTCCCCCCTAGATGCAGGACTCTGCACTTGCCCTTGTTGAACCTTATGAGGTTCCTCTCTGCCCAACTCTCCAGCCTGTCCAAGTCTCTCTGAATGGCAGTACAGCCCTCAGATATATCAGCCACGATGATAATGGTGATAAAGAATCAAAGTTTGTCCCAGGGTGCTGTGCCTAATTCTATGCAGCCTACAGGCATGAGGCAAGTACTTAGGTGTGGGTTTCTCATGCCTTTAGAAATGTCTCAGGTCCAGCTTCCACTCCAGAGGATGTTGGTCTTCCACAGGCCCTGCTCAGTATCTGCCAGCCAAACAGGAATATCTCGCATACCCTGGAGCATCTCAAATGGTGGTAGAGGCCTCTGCTCAGGCACTGGAATTGAGCCTGGAGCCCTGCAGGCTTATCATTATAGACAGACTCTCCATCTCTTTCTTTTCCTCTTCCTCTTCCCCACAGCCTTTAGCTCCTGTTCTGACTTTGAGGCAAAAATGACTTCTCTCTAAAGTCAAAGGCACATTGCTTATCTAACATTAATTTTATTCATGGTTTATGCCAAAGTCAATGAGTAATTTCTCAAGCTCGCCTAAAATAGAAGCACAATACGGTTTGGATCTCCCGTCATATCCTCCTGTTCCTCCAAGCAGGCTCTTGTGCACAGGGTGCATCTAACTGAAGAGCTCATGGGACACGGCTATGGTCTATGCTGTGATCATCAAGTATCTGTAGCAAGTCATTTACTCTATATGGCTTGCTGAGGTGTATTTGCATGACTGCAATGGCACAAAGTAGAGGGAGAAGGGGCTCTTCTTGTGTTAAATCCCAGATCAGGGTACAAGAAGGGTCTTGTTCTGTTCCAATGAGTGGTAAATTTCTGGTGTGAACTTTGGTACAAAGGTCTCTTTCTGGAAGCTGGAAAGAAGCTTGATTCAGGCATGTACTTGCTATGTTGSAGATCTAAGATGTGGAAGGGGACTGTTAAGACCCAGATATGGGACAGTGAGCTTTTCCATTAGGAAATTTTCCAGGCAAACGATTTTTTGTTGGAAAATGAACTACTGAAGCCAAAACTTGTCCTCAGAGAGAAAAAATAGTTCTTCCACATTTTCAAAACCACTTTTCATTTCAATGTTTTAGTTTATTTCTATGAAGAGGAAGTTAAAATCATTACATTTGAAATGAAATATTTTAAAAGTATAGAAGGAAACCTTCTGAGTGACCTTATCCACGTTTTTTTTTCTCATACTTGTTTTGCAAAAAGTTGGAGAATTCAGCTTCTTGTCCCAATTTGCAGTAAGGAAAAATTATGAAAATCACAAAAAAACTTATTTAGTGTGGGAAAACAGCTTCTTCCCAACTCTGACAAACTCAGARCTACCTGCAGAGCCTGAGGTGGCATGCATTTGGGAGGACTATGTGCTTGAGCTCTTCCTGCAGTTAATGTGGATGGTTTTACAACAGCACTTCTGCAAAGCCTGAGTAACACCAAGGGCCCACAGCCTCAACTTCCACAAAAGACCAAACTTTTGAGAGGAGACAGTGCAGACATTCTAAAATAATGTATGCAAAAAACAGCTAGCCCAGGGATTTATACCTTTTCTGTAGGAAAAAAGATTGCAACTGATCCTGGGAATCCGTAATAGCAATTTTGAGTCTTGTTGAACATGCAGCTGTCAGAGACCGTGTGACAAGCCAAGCTGGGCAATGCAGAATGTACGTGGAGAATGTAACACTGGGCACTGACAGATGATGGAACTGAGCCCGGCCCCTAGAACAATGTGTCCCCATCTCTGACAACTACAGAACAACCAACAATGTACTGAAAGTAGCCTTACTTTAGCAAAACTAATTGTCACAGCCATGTTGGGGAATAGTATCAAATATCCAACTTACATCCATTATGGTTTTGCAAAGCCAAGAAAAAGCTCTCTGGTTGCTCTCAACTTTGTCAGTTGAYCTGCAAGTAAGAGGCAATGGTCAGCCCTGCAAAGGGACAGCTAAGGCACACTTGATGAGGACAGAGACATCTCAAGGTTTGACCCTGAAGTTCAGCAGTTTTTTGCTATGATACTACTTGCAGATTGCTGAAAGTAGACTGGGAGCTGCCGGGTGCCAGTGGATAAAACCAGAGCTCAGCAGAGATGGACAGTGCCAGGCAAGCCTGGAAGGGGACGCTGCAGGGCACAGCAAACAAAGCCATCTCACCTGCCATTGCCATGAGTGATGGTGATAATGGGCATCAGATCTTCTTCCTGCTAAGCCAGCTCCAAGGCAGAGTTGGCCTTACAGAGCTTCCCTCTGGGCAGAAGCCAATCTCCTTGGTGAGGTTATCCTAGCAGTGTGTTAAGGCATGCTGAAACCTGAAAGGAGGTAAGAAAATGCTGTTTTACAGACAGCCACATCCTGGGCTTACACCCATTCTTTTTGTCAGGGATGTGATTGCGCTGCACTTGCCTCTGTTTCTTGTTTCAGAACCCAGTATCTCCACCCAGAAACATTCATTCCTGGAGAGCAGAACAACATGCTTTCTGAATTTCTCTGTAGCACCTGAAGAAAGTACAGGACATCTCAGGGCTACAGGCTGGCATAATCCTCAGTCTATATCTCCCCCATCAGGACAGATTCAAAAAAGTGCACACTTTCTAATGGCATTGGCTGCTTGGGAGAGCAGGACAGTGGAAAGAAACAGTCTACTTGGATATGTTGCTAATGTCTCAGTTATCTCTGCTCTTACTGAGAAGAGTTGTGATGAAAACAGTTCAGAAAGATGTCCAGAGCATTTAATCTTTAGGGGAGGACCAATGTAAACCATCTTCATCAGAGCTTCAAACTCAGTGGCAGCAGGCTACAGGGAGATGAACTGCTAAAAGTCACAGGAATGAGAGACGCCCCTGAGCTGCTTTGACTCACAGTAAAACAGGAGGAYGGATGGAGCTGCAATGTCCCTGTGGTGTGCAGCAGATGGGACTGAGTCCCTGTGAGTTTTATCTTCTCCCCCAAGTAAAGCTCAGGAAGTGTGTAAGGTGCTGTCATGGGTTGCATGATTTGACTATATCAGTAAAGTAGAGATGTACAACGGGGAAACGTGGAGTCTGGTGCTGTGCACTAAGACAAGGGGTCCAAGAGACCTGTGAGCTCAGGGATAAGTACAACCTGGTAGGGCTGGTCAGATAATTCACAAGGCCCTGCATGACCCCTTCTGGCCAGCTTCTGTCTCAGAGACAGACAGGAGGAGCCCACCCAGCCTGCCCAGGTTGTCCCCTCTATCTCACAGTCACAAGGCTGACACAGGGCTGAGCAGCTGCCTACCCTGTTCCAGACTTCCTAAGTACCAAGCTAAGTATCCATTTCCAGCCTTCATGGACCAGGGAGCGTCATGCCCTTTTGTGCTTTTTCCTTCTTCTCCTCCCCATTTGAGCTGAGAGTCTGTGTTCTCACACCTTCAGATTTTACCCGRAGAGCACAGGAAATCAGTAGTGGAATGTAAGCATTACATCTGTCAGAAAACCCATGCCTTTTCCCGTAAAGTCATTTAAGAGATGAAGTTGCTTGCCATTGTTGAGCCACACTGATTTACACCAGGAAAAGATCTGGCCAGGAGATGTTTTGGTTGTGGTGTTCATGCCCTGACCAGATCAACAGGGGTAACTCTCAGAAGACCCTAGATTTACATGCGAGATAAAGCGCTCAGGGAATAGATGCAACTAGGCCCCACCATTCCCCATCTGAGACTTTATGGGTGGGAAAGTATATCTAGGGAGAAGAAAATACATCCTCATCCATGCTACATTTCTCTCTGCACTAAGGGAAAATAGAAACCAGGAACATAGCCTTTGCTCCAGAGAATCTCCAGTGTCTTACAGGGAAGAACCCACAAGCTACCATGGTAGTCCAGCTTTATGAATTTAATATTTATAGGCAGAGGGAGATGGGACATGGCCTGTGCTGTGTACAGCCTTGCAATTTATGTGTTGGCAGCAATGGTTGATGGGAGATGTGCTCTGAGGCTCAAAAGTGTGCTTAAGCTTTGTAAATACAGTCAGTTTAGGCTGAAGTGAGTGAACAATGTGGAATGTTTTGAAGCCAAATTTGACTTCAGGAAAAAAAAACAAAAAACAAAAAACCCACCATTGAGCCAGTGGTACTTGAATGTGTTGTGAAAGCATGCATCTCTGGGGTCAAAGTGTGACCCCCTGGCTCAGACAGTAAGGACCCCAGTACACTCACTGCAAATTAAAATGTTGCATATGCTCTGAGTGCAAAAAGATTGTACACAGTGACTGTAAGAAGCCTTCCTGATATGTTCTTGCCTCTGCTGGTGGTCTTGCAGCTTCAACACTGAATGTCTGGCTCATGCTCTCTATTTTTCAAAAGCATTAATAATCATAATCCATATAAAACTGTCATATTGGTTCAACATGTACGTCACCAAAGCCCTGACTAATTTATCAAAGATTTAGTGTTCAGTTGAACAAAGTCTCATTTTGTAAGCAGATGTAGTTTGCTGGATTGTCCTGTCATCACCCACTGTTTCCACTGGAAAGATGCATCGTATCAGCAACTTCTAAAAGTTAAAAAATGTACATTTTAAAAGAGTAAAGTAAACACTTATTTCATGTTCCATGTTAGTCATGAATTAAATAGAGAGCCTAGGAGATAATGCTGCTTGTGATGAAGTGGGACTGCAGTACTACAGCCACTGGTGGATGGATGTAGAGCAGATCGGTTGCCCATCGCAATGATAATGATGGTGCAGTACACAGCAATCACACCACTAGAAAGGAGATCATGAGCTGCCCAAAGGAGCTAAAACTGCTCAAGCAGAGGTGGAAACTGAAAATGTYGGTTCAAAGATATGTCATGCAATGCAGCCCTAGCTTGTCTGGGTGGTTGCAGGGCAGTGTCCAGTGCATAATGATATGCAGTATGCAGAATGTCAGACTTTGATATAAATAGTTGAGCACAGGAGATGTAAAGAAAAGCAGGAAGAAGGCAGTGTTACTACTGCTTCAGTGGTGGGAAGCACAGCAAAGAAACCTTTGCATGAGACATGATTTGAAAGACAGAAGGAACAGACTGCRGCAGGGGTTTTCCCCAGGTAAGGGCTGAGTTTGGATCAAACTTAGTTCTGCATTTTGATTCAGAGCGCAGACACCAGGGCTAGGTATGAACACAGTCTGTCCCAGGATCTGCACATGGGGGCAGTTTATGTCCCCTCTGGGATGTAATAAAGTGACAGAGACACCCGAGGAACATACTTCCTGGCCGTGCACTCAGCATCTCTCCCAGCAATGAAAAGTAGCATAAAGCAAAATGGGATGGCTATGCTATCTGATTTGCTGCCAGTGGAAGACAATTCTGTGTGAGTGGTGAGGATAGGTTGGAGCGGATAAAGAGATGGATGGAGATGAGAGAGCARATGGCAAAGTCCATGCTGGTACAGGGTAGGAACAGGGGTGTGAGAAAGTCCTGGCATATGGAGTATGGAGGAGATAGTATCATACACAATGCACTATTCTTACTTCCTTATACAGTAAATTGGTAACTTTTTTGTATTAAATCAGATTTTATCACTGAATCAATCTTGCACTTTTCTATTCTTGTTCTCTACAAATGACCTTTTTTAGCTCTCCTCAACTCTTTCCTGATGGGACTCATTAGGAGCTGGTGCTGGTTTTAACAGGCATTCACTTTCACTTATCATCTGAAAACTTTTTTGGACAATACTTTGTTGAAACGGTCCTTGCAGCTTTCTGGTGCTATGCTCAGTATCAGCAGCTCCTCCAAGGTTGTGTGTCTGTATCCCACAAAGACATTTGATGTAAGCAGTATCTTTCCCTCATAGTATCTTTCCCCTCCCAGTCTCCAGTGAGATATGAGTGTCATCAAAGGAAGCACCACCTRCCCAGATGCTTTGTAGATGCACAACTTGAACTTGCAGAATTTCTTGAGACTGATCATGATGTATTTTCCCAAACACCACATAAACCACAGGGTAGAACAATGTGATAAATAATTAAATAATTCCTCTCACTCATCAAAAACTCAAAATTTTTACCTGATCTGGTTGAATTGCTCATAAGAGTGACCAGATGTGTTTCTTAGTCACAACTTTCATGTCAAAGAATAGTGTGTGCATGGATATTTTATTTTGCAGATTATTCATACACTGGCTGGCATAAAAACTAGAAGGGAGTTCATACTCATTTTGTGGAATGCAATTAGCTGCCTGTTCTGTGTTGTACGGAATGATTTCCATTACCCATTTTGCTCAGCTAACCAGATCATTATGTTAAGGAAGATTGTTCACATTTATAGATTTGTTCTGTATTTCTAACAGTTCAAGAGCTCTCTCATCTGGGTACTCTGTGACTGTTTTTCTTTCATTACTGCCCTGGCTTTCTGCAAATATTCTGTGCTTATGGGTGCAGATTCTTCCAGAGAAGCATCCAGGAGTGCAGACCCAGCAGTCAAGGAGGACAGCATCACACAGACAATTAGGAATACTAAAGTGCTTCCCTGAAATGTTTTTAACATGGAACAACAGATGCAATAATGGTCTGTGATTTAATTGTTTCATGAGTGCCAGTTCTTGTTTTTTGTTCAAAGCGTTTACTGGGGACTTGGTCCTTACCTACTTCTCTTTTTTTCCATAGGTGGCTTTGGTGTTCAGTTCTCTACCTGATCATTCAAAGTGGAGCAGCCAGAATCTGGATCAGTCCCTTTAGACACGGTGATGAATGGTGTGATCAAGCAGGACTGCTCAGACCAGAAAAGTATCCCAAGCAGAAATGAAGAAGAAAAGACACCCAAAGAAAACGCTACCAGTGAAGTGAGAGATGGCACCAAGCTCCAGCCACTACCTTTTGCAGAGAGGAAGAACGGTAAGTTCAACATTCAGTTTTGTCAAGAAAGGGGAAGGGAGCATACACAGAAACTGGGTGCATGCTGGTTTAGCATCTCCAGTACATGCTGGACTTGGGAGATATCTCATCCTTATTTTTGCCTTTGAGGATGCTTCTTATGGGAACATAGTACGTTTTAATGGGAGTGGCTCCTCAGCTCAGTATTTCTCTATTAGCCTTAAATGCTGTTGTCAGACTTGAGGCAGTTGCCATGTTCTTTGCAAATCAAGTTTTTGGTACAATTATGGATGAAATGTAGCAATTCAGGGTCCTGGGAATAGACTGTAAAAGTGAGATTTTTCTGAGGAATTACGAATTAGATATTTTGTTTGCAAAGGCACTGATAACTCTTTTGTGCTCTCACAGAGCACTGATGGCTTACTGTCTTCGGTAAAACCACTTCAGATCTAAGTAACAGAGAGCAGAATTTGGTCTGGGATTCTGCAAGGATCATTTATGTTTCCATGGCTGTAGGTCAAGAAACTGGTTTTGTTGTCAGGTGTTGATCCAGATTTCAGTGGAGATCTGTTGGGGGACACCTGATGGACAGTGAGAAAAAAACACAATTGAGCCTGTGCAAAGCATGCTCAGGCTCAGAGTTGTTTGCCATTTCTTTCAGGCAACTGTGTAATATATGAAATGAAGAAAATTCTTTTTGTGCACTCTAAGGCTTTCAACATCAAGTGCTCAAAATATCATGCACTGTGAAAGAGCAGCTTGGAGGCACTATTTTTGCTTTGCGTCTTTGATTGTTTGCATTATTGTACGGGACCCAATTTTTCTCAATCACTATAAATCAGAAATAATCCAAATGATGCCATCATGGCAATGTGCTTGTGTCAGACTGGAATAACACAGCAGAGAATCAGGCCCAGAGTCTGCCTATARTCAGATTGAGTTACAATAGGGAATGCATTTCTTTTTACTGTCCCAGATATCAAAGTATACGTAAGAAAACATGATACCAAAGGAGAAGATAATGTAGACTTGTAAAGGTGCAGTGTTAATACTGATTTGCGAAGCATAATATTTGCACTTAACATTTTCTCTATGGCTTTTGCATTTTTCCTTTTTGCATCCATTTTCCCACTTGTTTTGTCTCATAGAAAGATAAAGAAAGAAAAATCTCCAGCTGCTATAGGTAAAAGCTGCCCTTGAGCATGACTAGCAGACTGCACTACAAACATGTAGACAACAACTGCATTAAGTGCATGTATTACAGCAAGCATCTGCCTTGCAGCTGATCTTTGTGTCTGGAGGTTCATGCCCTGCTTATGACTGTCAGCTTGGCAATCTAGGCGAGATACAGCTCCATCCTTGCGGCCCCTCTAAGCTGGGTCGTTTGCAAAGTCTGTAAGTGAGAAAAGCCTCCCACAGTCTGGGCATCCCTCCAGCCCTTTGCTCTCCTCCTTTTGCTGTTTTTCTCTTTCTTTTGCATATTTAGACAGTATAGGAGCTCAGTTCATCTTGTGGGCCCACATGACCCACTTGGGAACAGCTGCCTCCCCTCATCTCACATCATCCCAGGAGTTGGCAGGACTGCCAAGTGTCATGCATCTCGTGTGGCACTCAGGCCTTCCTTTGATGTCACATTCTCCTGTGTGACAGCTCCTACAGGGCTGATGAAACAGCCTGATAAATGCCTGACTTGGGAGATGAAGAGTGGCTTCTCCCACTGCAGTGCAGCTTGTCCTCCGTACTGGTTTATAGCAGCCACCTCCCTTTGCGCTGTGAAGGCCCAGAAGACCTGCAGTGAAGGGATTCCTGAGGAAGGTGTAGATGAGAGCTCCTAGCTTGCCATGCTGTCACGTACCTTATCCTATTCCCTGGCCTCAGACTCGGCATTTCCCCCCAAACTCTTACCTACCCACTGGTCACTCCCACGCTCACCCTCAACCACCCCACTAATATATGGGAGCAAAGCAGTAGCTGGGGAGCAGGGATCCACTGGAGGTTTCGTATACTGAGGTAGACAGAGTGCCTGCAGAATAAGATGGGGGAAAGGGATACAACTACCATCTTTAGGGATCTGTCAAGGCATGTAAGGCTTCCTGAATGCATTGAGTAGCCCGTCATGCCAGAACTGCTGCTCGCATTATATATCAAGAAAAAGCAAATGCAGGTGTCACTATCTTCTCCCAGCCTGTTGCATCCCATCTGCTGAGGAGATAGGTTGTACACACCTTAGATAGGCAGGCTTTGTCATCTACCACCCTTCAGTTCAGGGCTGGTGATCTGCAGAAGCTTGATAGGTATCAGACAGACACCTGTCTATCAAGAGCATCGTTCCTCAGGGAAGACTAGCTCCTATATGAGTCTGAACTTTCAAACTGCAGTCTTTATTTGACTTAATTTTGATTTAATAAAAACAGTCTAGCTAGAATATTATTAAATAAGAAAATAGTTTTTTTTAACTCTTGTATTACTCAAAAATGGCTGAGGGGATTTCATTTAAATTTATAAAAATAAATCACCTTTGAGCAAGCACAAAACCCATTCAGCAGGATCTACAGAAAATCAAGGACTGGAAACATAG
The DNA here is from genome assembly GCF_003343005.1 of Rhea americana. NCBI lineage: Eukaryota > Metazoa > Chordata > Aves > Rheiformes > Rheidae > Rhea > Rhea americana. The sequence goes on along the minus strand of NW_028186367.1, from coordinate 239,898 downwards.
GTACAGGAAAATAGACTGTTGCCTCTACAGTGAGCAGTATTCTTAACATCTGCTTGCCCAGTTCTACCCCTTGGCCCTGCCCTGTTTCTTCCCCTAGGACGGTATATTCTCAGACTGCTTTTGCACCAAGATATTCCAAGTGCAGCTCAGACTGTGCTGACTCCCACAACCCATGATGTTTATATGCTCAATGATATCTTCTCCTTGTAAGTTCTAGCCCACATTGGCCTGGGCTGGGCAGAGCTGCTTTGGAAGAACCTAAAACAAACACGCTTGTGCGTCTTCTTAAAGTCACCAGTAATATTAAGCTTGGAGATAAGATCTGCCTGGATCTCTCATTTTAGCTGTTGTACAGATTGAGTGCTAATCCCATGGACTCTTGTGTAGCGCTGGCATCCAGAGCCAGGGACAGGCACTGTGAGCTCAGTACCACAACATCGCCYCCTCAGCCAATGCTCTACATAACTATTTTGTCTGTATATACAGCGAGTCTCAAGTTCAATGCGTGGTGCCTCTCAGAGCGAGGACACTAGCTGTTCTGCTCACCCTTCTGTCTCTCCCAGAACCCAGCCAAAGGTGCAAAAAGCCATAGGATAACATACAACACAGTGGGCACATGGGCCCCTGCTGGGCACTGGGATGTCCAGGAGCTGCCTTCCCAAGGTGTTAGAGCATTCAACCTGGGGATGATGAGGGACAAAGTCTGTGCTACAAAATGTGAACTAGAGCTCCACTGTGCGGATACCAAAGGTCATCAAACTCTGATCTAGAGATGCTTGGTATGAGCAGCCTTCACAGGATCAACCATCCATTCCTTAGTGCTAATTAATCAGTTTGGGGTCAGAGATCTACAGGGAAACCTGAGTGAAAAAAAATGAATGCCCTGCTGGTGAGATAGCACTTCCTGGCAGCCTCTTAAGCAGCCTTAGGCTCCATGAGCTACTTTTGCTTCCTGGATCCATCTGAAACCTTCTCAGATGTTCTGTCTGACAKTAGGGCCTGTGGAAACACTCTGAAGCACCAGTGCTCCCAGAATCATTTTCTTCAGATGATGGTGGCTTCCCTCTCATCCCATCCCATCTCATTCCATCATGCTGCACTCAGCTGCCACAAGAACAAGCAGTACAGCACTTCTCTGCTCATCTTCTCTGGCTTGCATTAAGCCTACCCTTACCCTGCTCATCCTCTATATGACTGAAGATGCTGAATTCTCTGTACACCTTCCCTGAACTGGGGGAAGGCTGTAAGGATGCAGGCTCTGTGGATAACTTTGACCAAGCATGTCTCTCAGTGTCAATTTGGTCAGGTGGGTTTCAGTAAGAATTTCATGATATCACTTGTTGTAAGAAAAGGGATCAGTGAACATGCAAGAGATACTTCCTGCAACATGTCTCAAAAGCTGTCTCCATCCATGTGCTTCGTGTGTGAGTGGATAGGCATCCCCTATTACCATCCTAGGATAGCAAAGAGTTACTAACCCTCGTTCTCTGTCCTATGACTCTGACAGTCAGATATATTTTACTTACGGAGATATCCAAATGGCAGGCATCCAGTCTGATCTGATGAGGTTTCTCTGACCAAGAAGACCTGTTCTAGGTGGCTTCAGTCCCTGCTGGAATGACCCATTTCTCTCCAGTGACTTTCAGAACTTAGATGACTAGCTCTTACTAAGACATACTTTAGGGAAGAGATTCATCTCACCCATTTGTCTCCATAGATCTGGCTGGATCCAGTCTGGGTGCCTGAGTTCTATTATGGGTTGTGGATCTTGTGCACCAAGTCCAGAGAGCTCTTTCTCTCACCTATATGTGGTCGGATGCAACTAACTGKCAAGTTGTATGAGATGGATCCTACCACTAGCATTCAGACAATTGCAGACAGGAGAGCTGAGAGGCCCTTTGTGGCTACTCAAGTTCAGCGGCATKCTTGCTAACTGCTCATAATGTTTCCACGTAGGTTTCCCATTGCAGATTTGGAAAATAATGTAGTTAATCTCTTCTGTTTATTTGTGTAGTGAAATAGAACCTCTGACCACTGGCTACTTTAGCCCCCTGCAACAAAAGGGAGGATTTTGAACTGCCCATCTGGTTTGCATTTAATGTAATGTGCAGAAGGGTTGCACATTTTCAGGACCCTTGTTCATAAGCAGTAGATTGTATACCAGTTTATTACACAAATGGAGCTTTTTATTGCTGAGCTTTGTTGAGCTGCCAGTTAGGATAAAATAATGTAACGTGCTTCTTAGGCCCTATCAAAGAAAATTAGAAAGCATTAAATTCTATTCAAACTATCAGCCAATAGTGAGCTGGTAATCAAATCCAGAAAGGCTGGTCAGGGGTCAAGACTTTCTTGCTCTTGGTGTTTTTTGAATCAATAATTACTATGAAAGTCATATAAATGTAACATAAAAAAAAAAAAGAGAGAGAGAGAGAGAGAGAGCAGTCAACACAACATCATCACAATGCATGGGCCAGAGTAGGTAATATATCTGCAAGTTTGAAGCAGTAAACCCAAATAGTCTCTGCTCAGTTCTTGTTATGAGCATGTGTTTCAGTTTAAATGTATATTGCAATGGTTATTAAATTACTATCTAGTCCCAAACATAATCTAGTCCTTGTTCCACATAGCCAGGTAAGAGGTGTATCTGAAGGAAGATTTTCCAAATTACTTTTGAATCCAAATTAAATAAATACTGCAAACATTGTATTGAACCCAGGTGATAACTAATCCACAACGAAATATCAGCCTGCAGCCTTGAACCACAGAGTCCAGTTTTAATGCCACTTAAATCAGAATGTTAGAACTAAAAGAATTCCAGGAATCCAATGATATAAACTGTATTTTTAGAGCTGTGAGTGACTTGTGAGAGTGAAACATTGCAGTGACTAAAGATAGCACAAGCAAGGTTTTCCATGATTTATCACAAGAACGTTCACAGTAACTTAAAGTCATCGAATAATGTGATAGCAGCACCTACATGTTGGCGTGTTTACAAGACAAGTCATTCATAACATATTTGTCACAGAGCAAAATTTCCGTAACAGAGCTCTGAGCTGCATCTTCCTTGCTCAAGAACCACACATCATTTTTCTATTAAGCCACTGAGAGGTTCATTTGTTTTCTCGGATCTTCTTTTTTTTTTTCTTTCTTTTTTTTTCTTTAATGCAGCCAGGGAGGAACCCACCTGCCTGCACATTTCAGGTATCTCACAAACTCTCAGTCTGAGTGAGTGATCAAAGCAGCAGTGGCAGAACAGGAAGATCCTGCGTTGACCCTGGCTGGTTGTGGTCTCACCTTGTTTCCTGCTGGCCTTTTGGAGTTTAGTTATCACTCCAATAGGAGTTTGTTAAACCCTGAAATGCRACCTGTTTTCCTCTCTGGGGAACTGAGTTGCTTTGTGCTCCCAGAAGCTAYGTAGGACCTTTCTTTACAGAGCAAATTGTCTACAGGGGTTATTTTAAGGATAAAGTCATGGCAAACATTTCCTGACACTTCATGATCAGTGTTGCTTTTGGCTCCTGGCCCTTGCTAGCTACAGTTTGTAAGGGTAAAGGAACTGACTTGTGGGGAAGGGGCTACACCGCAAAACAGTTTTCTCTCAGTTTCTAACACACTTGAATTTATTCAGACAGTAAAGGCCTGGCATGTGCAATCACCACATCACACAGGCAGAGGCGACCCACCCTGCAAAGAACTTTGCCTCATACCTTGCACACCAAAAGTCACTCTGAGTCCTTTTCTCTCATGTGTCAATATCTTGAATTCCCCTTCTGGCACAAAACCACATTGAATGTGCTCATTTTGGTGTAAAAATTCTGGCCATTTCTCCCAGGCTGGATTCCATTTTCTGCTGGATGAAGACATCACATTCARGGTTAGGAAGGTGGCTAGGAGGAACTGGAGTCAGTTCCTTTCTCCCCTCATGCCTCCACTAGCGCTACTTTCCATSTCATGGCATCCCTGCCTAGTTTATACCCAAGAACAAGGCTGTGTTCAACTCTGTGTGACCACTCTCACTCCCTCTTATGACAGAATATATGTGAGTCATTGTCATTCCTGGGTTTCCTTTTCAGGTATCTTTTGGGATGTTTTAAGATCAATTTTTTTCTCATTGTGACTCAAAGCTGCTGCATTGTTTCTTCTTTAAGGAGTCAAACTGACCTGGAGAGAAACATTTGACATGATTCTTTCTGTTGTTCCGTCTCCCCTGATTTTCTCACTGGGGATGTGTATCAGACAAGCTCCTAATATGCTTCTATGAGAGAGCTGATGCTGCTGATTATCTCAGCACTGATTCTGCAAAATATAATACAGAAAAGCATAATGCTGAGGCCTAATACTTACAGCATTATCTTAAGTGGGTGCACTGTTATGGAGGTCAGGACTGATGCTCAGCACCAAGCAGGACTGACTTCTGAGTCTCTTCACACTACTGCCAGTCCAGCATTAGAACTTAGTAACCATGTTCTGCCTGGTGCCTTTCCCTTGTAACCATGCCTATGGTTAAATAAGCAGTGATTATAAGCTTTCATTTCCCTGCTTCATCGGAAGAGGAGCATTGATGTCTGCGTGCAGATCTTGCATTTGTATTTCCTCTTGTTTACATCTGTGGTTCTTTCCTTATTGCTTTCTTGATTTGGAATTGTGAGACCTTTTCTCAGCAAACCTACAGGCAGGTTGTGTTTAGCATCTCTGTCCTTTTTTGAGCTAGTTTTGGGAGCCAGTGAGCCCTGGATGAAGTTCAGTTCAGGTCACATTTCTTACTGCGTAATCGAGCCTGATGGATAGTATGTGAATGACATTTGAACATATGAAACCTCTTTTTGAAACTATGATCTGTGTTGTAAAAACTGATAGTCTTGGAATCACAGAAGGGAAACATCCAGCTTCAAGGATAACACTGCATTTCCTTCATGCATAGTTAGCCTGCAAGATTCAATGGCACATGAGCTTGGTAAGACCAACAATTCAGCAGGATTCTGGAAAAGCTTAGTCCTTTTCTAGAGGTAATGAGAATATCTACATTATCATAATGAGTAGGCATACACAAAACCAGCTTACCTAGGGATTCATTGCAACCTCCAGCACCTGAAGTCTTTTAGATAGAAGATAGATCTTCCAAAAGATCTAATAAAAAAAAAATTATAGATTTATGTAGAAATCTCTGAGAAACTTTCTCTGGGCTTTCTCTCTCTATGTACTTGGTTGGCTCAGTGCTCTCAGCTGATGAGCAGCAAGTTCGAAGGAGTCACGTAAGGCTGTCACAGGAGACATATATAAACTATAAACTTCATTATAGTCCAAAACAAAGACAACCTTGATCCACATCATAAAGTTATAATCAATGCATTACTGCTGACACTGAAAGCCTTTAAAGCTGTGCTTTTGTAGTAGTGATAAAAGGGGAAGAGGTGATGAGTTTTTACAACTTTTCGTAGGAGAGAACCAACTTGTAAAGATCAGGAATGTTGAAGAGATTATCACAAATGGTGCCTCTGTCTTTGAAAAGAATTAATATATGAACATACTGGAACAAAAGATGTTTCCAGTTAATGCACCATCTGTGTTAGATTTGTCCATTCACAAAGAGGAAACAGATATTTTCACTCTGAATGGCTTTTTAAATTAAGAGACAACAAGGAAAGAAAGTATGTAAGTTGTAGCTGCATGTCTGTGTGTGCAAGTGTTTGTGAGTGTGGATGTGCACATGTGCATGTGTGAACCTCTCAGGCAATTTGCTCTGATCTATCTGATCTCTGCGCAAATTACAAACCAACAACACAGAAATTACATGGCACTACCTAATCATCGTGACATTCTCCACACTGCAGCACAAGCTCTTTTTAAACTAACTTCATGAAAAAATGTCATTAGTAGAGGCAGCCTAGGGTGAAATGTCATTTAACCTTCAAATCAGGAAGGCCAAATGCTATGCAGAGGACWGGCAGACTCAGGGAGGATAAGCTAGTCCCATGAGCTCTCTGTGTGGACCCATGGTAGGATCCTGCATGTAGGGCTTCCTAGGGATCTGGGAAGGAACTGTAGCAGGGTGATAGGCTCAGTCAGGTCCAGCTCCAGTGATGATGCAGCATCTGGGTTGCACTGGCACTGGCCTTGGGATAGAGCAAAGGCCTCCAGATTCCTGCAGAACGGATGGCCCCAAACTTCATATACATTTGCACTGCAGTTTTTCACTATGCTTGTAAAGCCTAAGCAGAGGTCTGAACAGTTGTGGCCTGGATGCTGACTTCTCTGAGGCTGACAGGAGAAAGTGCTGCCACTCATGCCTGGAAAGCATGATCTACACCGCTTGTGTACTGACASTGTAGCCAGAGCCACAGACCTCATGGAGAGAGGGGGAGGCACCAAAAAGACCAGTGTGCCAGACACAGACCCTGCTTACATGGCTAATCAAGAGCCAGAAACATCTCTGTGGGAGACCTGCTCTGAGCTAGTTATGTCCTGGCTGCCTAGGGCTAGTTCTTCCCTTCCTTTGGATTCCTGTCACAGTAGCTCTGTCTGCCCTAGCACTCCCTTATGTGCCCAGTTGCTCTGGTTTGTGTAACAAGCAAAAGCTCCCCAGGGGCTAGAAGAACCGCTATCATAGCTGTTTTGCTCCATTCTCATGTTTGTTGTGGATCCTGCTTTTTCAGGGCTGATTCTGGGCGGGCTTGAAGTGGTAGTACTTCCAGGAATCCATCTCTCGACCTAGTGCTGCATCATCTTCTGGTAACATCTGGCATAGTACATACGCACAGATGTTTAGCACTGTGACTGCTTCCCAGTAGTTAGCTGGGGTGGTGTTTGAAGAACAGTTCCATGGGTAGGAAAGTCTGCTTTGTACTGGAGCTGTGCAAACCAGCTCATACATTTTAAAATGAGATGAGAAGAAATTCACAGCTGTTTCTTTGTTATATGTGCATTTGGGGCCAAATCAGGCCTCAGTTTCTGGCTTGGACATAGACAATGCTGCAGGGAGAGGACTGTTTCCTCTGAAGCTGCTGAGCAGCAGCAAAATCTTTCCATAGCTACTACTGCAACCCTAGGCTGCACAGCTGTTGTTTCTCCTGTACTAGAGCTTCCAGGAGATAGATTTTAAGCATTCTGCCTGATCCTTACTCTTCCATTCCACCTAAATCCCACTGCTTGGGTACCCTGTAGTCCTGGAGGCTATGATGTGTAGACACAATAGAACAGCTAGGCTTTTCTGGACCCACGGGAGTGGGGTAGAACCTGTACTTTTCCTTCTATACATTTCACAGAGCTGCAGAGTTTCTGCCTTACAAGTCCGCCTTTCCAACACAGCTTCCCACACTGTCCTGCTGAGCTCTCCAGCAGAAAGGGGAAAGTTTTGCTAATTGGGGTCTGGGAAGCTTCTTGGCTCTGCCGTGGATTTTCTCRTGCCCAGCTGTATTCCTGGAAAGTTGCTGATGATTTGTTTCTCTGAACAGTGTTTTTGGTTTTCACTGTAATGGGATGAAGTAAATCATTCCAGTGAATTCTGTCTTAAGGCTTTTTAATCAGAATGCTATCATGCTTGTCACAGATGAAGGATCAGAAATCAGAAGAAGAATCTAGAGATTCTGCAGATAAACCACCACCAGCATTCAAGTAGCTGTTAACACACTGTGCTCTGTTTGCACATATGGCAGTCTGGCAGTGGCTGTCCTGACATCTAGAACTTCAGCCGTTGCAAGGCTACAGAGTGTGATGTACTTTGTAAGCACGGGGACTGTAGTGCTGCTGGCTTTCAGATCTTCTGGATTAGGACTCATGGACCTCTTTCCAACATGGATAAGGCAGCAGCAGGTTTTCTGGACCCAGTGCTGTTTTGTTCATTGTTTGGATGAAGGATAACGTGGTTAGCCCTGTTGCTCTGGAAAATCATAGAATCAGTAAGGTTGGAAGGGCCCTCTGCAGATCATCTAGCTGTTCCTCACAGGGCAGATGCCCCAGCCTTCTGATCATCCTCATAGCCCTACGCTGGACTCTCTCCAGTAGCTCCATGTCTCTCTTGTACTGGAGAGCCCAGAACTGGATGCGGTACTTGAGATGAGGCCTCCCCAGGGCTGAGGAGAGGGACAGGATCACCTCCCTTGACCTGCTGGCAACACTCTTTCTAACGCACCCCCGGATACCATTGGCCTTCCTGGCCACAAGGACACATTGCTGGCTCATGGTCAATTTGTCATCCACCAGCACTCCCAGGTCCTTCTCTGCAGAGCTGCTTCTAGAAGGTCAGCCCCCAGCTTGTACTGGTCCATAGGGTTATTCCTCACTAGGTGCAGGACTCTGCACTTGCCCTTGTTGAACCTCAGGAGGTTCCTCTCTGCCCAGCTCTCCAGCCTGGCCAGGTCTCTCTGAATGGCAGCACAGTCCTCAGGTGTGTCAGCCACTCCTCCCAGCTTGGTAGCATCAGCAAACTTGCTGAGGAGGCACTCTGTCCCCTCATCCAGGTCATTGATGAAGAAGTCGGACAGGATGGGACCCAGTACTGAGCCCTGGGGGACATCACTAGCCACAGGCCTCCAACTAGAATCCGTGCCACTGATGACAAGCCTCCGAGTTCTGCCTTTCAGCCAGTTCTCAATCCACCTCACTGTCCACTCATCTAACCCACACTTTCTGAGCTTATCTAGGAGGATGTTATGGGAGACAGTGTCAAAAGCCTTGCTGAAGTCAAGGTACACAATGTCCACTGCTCTTCCCTCATCTACCCAGCCAGTCATTCCATCATAGAAGGCTCTCAGWTTGGTTAAGYAGGATTTCCCCTTGGTGAATCCATGCTGACTACTCCTGATCACCTTCTTTTCCTCCATATGTCTGGAGATGACATCCAGAATGAGCTGTTCCATTACCTTCCCAGGGGTGGAGGTGAGGCTGACAGGCCTAGAGTTGCCTGGGTCCTCCTTCTTGCCCTTTTTGCAGACTGGAGTGATATTGGCTTTCTTCCAGTCCTCAAACACCTCTCCAGTTCTCCASGACCTTTCAAAGATGATGGAGAGCGGCCTGGCAACAACATCCGCCAGCTCCCTCAGTACCCGTGGGTGCATCCCATCTGGGCCCATGGATTTGTGGATGTCTAGCCTGCCCAGAAGATCTCTAATCCTATCCTCCTCCACCAAAGGAAAGTCTTCCTTTCTCCAGACTTTCTCCCTCACGTCCAGGCTACAGGATTCATGAGGGCTGCCCTTAGCAGTGAAGACTGAAGCAAAGAAGGCATTCAGTATTTCTGCCTTCTCTGTATCCCTTGTCACCAGGGCCCCTGCTCCATTCAGGAGCAGGCCCACATTTTCCCTAGCCCTCCTCTTGCTGCTGATGCATTTGAAGAAGCCCTTCCTGTTGTCCTTAACATCCCTTGCAAGACTCAATTCCAGCTGGGCCTTAGCCTTTCTTGCAGCCTCTCTACATACTCTGACTGCATTCCTGTAATTCTCCCAAGTAGTCTGTCCCCTCTCCCACATTCTGTGTACTTTCTTATTCTGTCCGAACTTGGCCAGGAGCTCCTTGCTCACCCATGCAGGTCTCCTGCCCCCTTTGATGAACTTCTTACTCATAGGGATACACCGCTCTTGAGCTTGGAGGAAATTATGTTTGAATACAAGCCAGCTCTCCTGGAACCCCCTTCCGTCTAGGGGCTTAACCCATGAGATTCCACCAATTAGGTCTCTGAAGAGTCCAAAGGCCTCTCTCCTGAAGTCCAGGATTGCAATCCTGCTTGTTGCCTTCTTTCCTGCAGGATCCTGAACTCCACCATCTCATGGTCACTGCAGCCAAGGCTGTCCCCAGCCTTCACATCTCTAACCAGTCCCTCTCTGTTGGTAAGGACAAGGTGCAGCAGGACACCCTTCCTCCTAGGCTCCTCCACCATTTGTGACAAGAAGTTACCATCAATGCATTGCAGGAGCCTCCTGGACTGTTTGTGCCTTGCTGTGTAGTCCTTCCAGGAGATGTCAGGGCAGTTGAAGTCCCCCATGAGAACCAGGGCCTGTGATTGTGAGGCTACTTCCAACTGCCTATTAAAGGCCTCATCAACTTTCTCTTCCTGGTCAGGTGGCCTGTAGTAGACACCCACAACAGTGTCCCCCATGCTAGCCTGCCCTTTGATCTTTACCCATAAGCTCTCAGTTGCCTCCTCCTCCTCCACCCCTAGGCAGAGCTTAATGCATTCCAGTTGCTCTCTCACATAAAGAGCAACTCCACCACCTCGCCTTCCTGGCCTGTCTTTCCTAAAAAGCACATAGCCATCCATGACAGCATTCCAGTCATGTGAGCTATCCCCCCATGTTTCTGTGATTGTAATGAGATCATGGCCCTGTGATCGCACTCAGATCTCCAGCTCCTCYTGTTTGTTCCCCATGCTGCGTGCATTGGTGTACAGGCATTTCAAAGAGGTAGTCTGTTAGCTGCACAAAGGTGCTTAGCTCTTCATATTTGCTGCCCATTGCACTCTAGATGGAGGGCTGCTGTGCTTCCTGTGTAGGGTCATGTCTGGGAGGATGCCCTACAGGGACAAGCAGGGAGGAAAGCTAATAAAAACCCAGTAAGACAAAAGCTGCTTCCCCAGCTTGGACTAATCAAACACTCATAGACTGAGCAGGGCACAGCAGCCTGGCTAGGTCTTTCACTGGCTGTCAATTCCTGTCTTGTGTTTAAATTAGTCAGAACATTTAGCTGACCACTGTCACAGCCACAGCTACAACTTCACACCAACAAAGTTGCAAGCCTGGTCAGAGCACACTCATAGCTTCTAGCAGAATGGAGTCAAGCTCTCCAGCCCCTTTTCTTTTTCACCGCGGCCTGTGTTCCTGATGCTACAGAGCTTGTTATGACACTTACAAGAACATGTTAGAATTTCTAGAAGTAGGAGGCACCTACAGAACTGCAGGAACTACTGTTGACATCAGTGGACTAATCAGCTCATGGTGATAAACTTCAGTTTGTTCCTTTTATTGGTGCTTCTCCCAGAACCGCAGTCCTACAATATGAAGCACTCCTTTGGCAAGCTAGCAGCATGCAGGACAATAGATGTTGTCCCCAGTGGTTCACAGCTTCACCAAGGATGGCTGAACTGATCAGAATGGAAAAGATTATTTGGAAATATGAAAGTAAACACTGAGCAGTAGTATTTACATTGAAGAGTAGCTTCCATCTAGCAGGGAATTTTAAAGAGGATCATAAAAATGTGCCAGAATGTATAGATACTACTAGGTAAGAGGTGGCATCAGATGACTGGCCAAGCAGAGGTTTAGCACACCCATAAACACCAAGCCGTGAACCTGTATGTTTACAATGGGACTGTGAGCAAGAAGACCTGTAGCACCATAAAGCAACCCTGGAACAGCCTCTAGGTTGTTCATGACTGCAGCAGTGTTGCCAAGCAGCAGGAGCATTGGACTGCCAGAGCTGCTTTTGCCTGGAGCTATGAGCAGCCATGGTTTGCTGCATAGTGACAGGCATGGAGACCGAGGTGGCTGTGGATTTGTTACAGTATTATTGTCTAAATTCACTACAGGAGAGACTAATATGAAGCCAGCAGGAGAAGCACTGCACATTCTGTACTCAGGGCTGTTTGCAAATCGCTAAAGCATTGTTTGCAGGGAACATGGCTATTAGCAAAGATGTTAGTAAAGCAAGAAGAATCATAACATTAATGTAAACATGTCAGATCCCTTCCTGATGGATGCATGCAGTCCATAAACGTTGTCACTTTGGAGTTCTTGCCAGAGATTCCTGAAGGTGCTTTTAAGCATGCTGCAGTCTCATCCTGTGGTTCTTGGGGTTTCAAAATTATGCTCATCTGTTTGTAATTGAGGCCCATTTGGAAGAAGAAAAGAGTGCTGCTGAGAGACTCCTTTTGAACTAACGGTGTTTTCGGTCCTGCTGAGAATTTCCCCTAGGCAGGTGAAACTCAGAAAAGTTACGCATCATCCCAAAATGTGGCAGTCAAATCCACCTAAAATGGGTCTGATGCAGGGCAGGCCTATGTGAATGTGTGACTATGTGAATGTGGTGATCACTACAAGTTTTCCAAATACAAGACCCAACCTTGCAAATATATCCTGTCTACTGTACTGCCATAGTCATTGCTCAAAATAAGCATTTTAACCAGTAAGCATTAGATTGGCTTCCAGATTTTTTCARCTAGAACCCTAATATCTGATGTAAGCCTCAACAGTTAATTTTGGTAACAATTTGGGGCTTGCTGAAGTAAAAGYACTCTTGCTTTGCAATATCTAACAAACATACAAAAAATCTGTGGGCATGATTCCAGAGAGTTGTGTTCATCACATTGGATTCCTATGGACCCTGGAGAGAGAGACCCTCTGTGTGTTGTACAAGGATAATGGTTGGGCATTGGTCTGTGCTGGCATCACCATAGARGTCCTCTGTCACTCTGATGGGTTCTGCAAAGGTATTGAGGAAAAGAAACGGGCCCAGGTACTTTCCAGAAAGGAACAGAATTGAAAGAAAATACTGTCATGAGAAGGTAGGAGATTTCTCTAGCGCACAGATGTTCTTGTTGAAAACATGGAGGTGATGACACAGAATCTGTCCATCTGCATTTTGTGTTTTGTCAGAGTATGGACTGCTGTCTTTCAAACATGCACATGGCCACTCTAAGACATCCCGCTTACCCCCCTGATAGATATCTGTTCCCCTTAGATGTGTGTGCAACATCAGACTGTGAATGGTAATGATTCTCAGCTTTGTTTTAGGCCCAAAGGTCTCTTGAAAGAGACTCCCTTTGTTAGTACTGAACCAGGATCTGAAATGTTGATATGCCTTGAAAGCCTGAAATGTGTCTTGTGATCCTGCTCCATCAATAGAGAGATTTACTCCACTGAAAATGAAACTGAAATATTATAAGAACCCCTCACTACACCTGAAATAGGCATTTGCCATCTGAGACTGTCTAAAGTAGGTATCATATAAAGAGGAATGGTCACAGCAAAGGAGAGAACAAACAGAGATCCTACCTCTACTTTGGTCTAGCCACTAAGCAGCTTGAGACACAGGCTGCTTGGTAGTGTTGCTTTGCTCTTACTGTATGCAACTCAGGACAGTGATTTTGGGGGGGGGGCTCCTCTTTCCTGAGAGAAGCTAATGGTATCATAAAGACATAGGAAGAGTGGGGAAACATTGAAAAGAGAAAAAAAATGCACTGGAAAGATTCAGTGAGTGCAATCTAGAAACTAGGTAAGGGATTCTAGTCTATGGGAGCTGCAGAAAAAGGGCAGAGTGTTTTTTTTCAGATTCTTGTGGCTGGATGAAATGCAGAATTCCTAATATGAAAGTGGAGCATCAACGATTCATTCCACTACCATGAAAGAAGGTAGTGAGAACATCTTTTTTCTTCTCATCTCCCCAGGTATCATGCACCAGGAGCAGGTTTCTGACCTCAGTGAAATCAATGGGAAACTTACTGTTAACACTGTGGTGGCTGTGATTTCAGTCTAGGTGGGTTCTGCCTGTGTTAGTTATAAGACTGCTCTCTCTCTGGTCACTCTGTATGGATGGATCATGTGCCTCTGCATTTAAGTGCATTTTAAATTCAGTCAAAACTGTCAGAAAGTATTTTTCTCTGCTATAGTATATAAAAATATTATCCTTCTGGCTTGTCTCCATGAGAATATTAAAAATAGCTCACTAAGTTACTCAGTGAAAATCACTAATATAGTAAGACTTTTGTGTCTTATTTCATTAATGAAGGAACTCTAGTGCTGTGCTTTAATGTGATACTGCTGTAAATCAATACAGAATATTTTTGGAAAAACATAATCCTATTATTCAAAGATATTTTTGTAGGATGAAGTTAGAAAGGAACATTTATTGCCATGACTTTTGTCCAACTCAATAAGTTATTTGCATCTGAAAACTTTAGTGTTGGTTAAATCAAAGTACGCTTCTGCACGTGGGATGCCATTTGCTTTGCTAGTTTGCCATTTGTCCAGCCCAGGAGAGAATGTATGTGGCAGAGACAGGCTTGGAGCTAAATCTTGCCCTGACCCCATGCAGCAGAATCCCATGGCTTACCTAGGGAGCAGGATACGGCTCTTAGCTTTTACTGAAAGCAGTAAGTCTGAGATGTGGCCTAACTGTGAGACACAGAATGTCTGTCCCTTTTCCAGTCTCCAGCTSTTTGTTAATAAACCCCACAGTTTGTGACCATCCCAGATGAATGCACTGAGAACACAGCAGAAGAACGTAAAAACTGTTCTGCCAGGTCAGGCCAGAGATTATTCCAGATCACCATCTGTCTACTGTGTTAGTAGCTGAGGAAATGTGGAAAAACAAGGCAAGCACACAAGCAGCAATTCTCCCACAATTTCCATATCCAGTGTTTGGCAACTCAGGTTTTTCCTCAGCAAGGAGAAGATCTTTATATTTAATAGCCTCAGCAGATATTTCTTCAATGAATTAGCCTAATTGCCTTCTGAACTCCTGTAAAAGAGGTGATTTGCTACTTCCGCTGTAGCCTACTAAGAGATGTAAATCATTGTGCTGCTGCAATAACAAGAGAAACAGACAGCATTCCTCCCATGGTTGCTTCCCTGGATGTTGCACCAGTGCTACCATTGCTTCTGCTCTCTCCAGAGAACCAGAGATAGCTCTAATTTATTTTTGTTTAAAAARGCTGCCATGTTGGTCTCTGCTTTGATGTTAGAAACAGCGTTCTTACAATGCCCGAGTCCCCAAGGTGTCTCTTGGTTGGCTCTGCCAATGATTGACAATTGCAGTTTTTTAAGCATYCCTGCAAGGTGGATAATGGATTATGCAGCAGGAGCACAGATGAGTTGAGGGAAAGGGGTCCTCTTGGACAAGAAACAGTGTTCAGCTGCTAAAGCTGAGAGCATACATCTGGGAGCAAATGATATAAAACACCACAGGACTGTCATGAGCCAGGACTAAGCATTACACATTCTCTCTAAATCCACATGTCCATATGGTCAAAGTGGGTACATCTGAAAGAAACCCCAAAGAGTTCTCCTACCAAAAACCAACATCAGCTTTACCTCAGTCATTGCTGACAACTTTGTCCATTCGGTTGTTAAAAACCTTTTTTGATGGAGATTCCAACTCTTGCCTATCTTCACTCCAGCTAGAATCTCCCTTCTTGAAATGCAAGCCCATAACTTCTTGTCCTACCCAACACAAGTATAGAGAATAAAATATTCAATGTCTTTCCATGGTAGTCTTTTTTAGATTTAAGAACTTATTATGGTTCCCTTCAGTCCAATTTTCTCCAGACTATTCCCCAGTTCTTTGAGTCTTCCCTTGAAGACATTATTTTCTAGGCTGGCTTCTGGTCATAATTTCTGTCCATCGAACTCTCTCTAGTTGGTTTCCATCTTTCTTAGTGCAAAGCTCACAGCAGAACCTACTGCTCAAGCTGAGAACATACCCACGTGGAGTAGGTTTAAGTGTGTATGCAGTCTTCACTGCATATACAAGTCAGGTGTTCACCCTTTTCATGCCTGCATAACACTGACAATGGTCTTGATCCGGCTAATGACCCAGGTCCGTTTCTGCAGAACTGCAGAATAAGAATGTGGCTGGTCATTCCAGCATAATTCTCACAGGATTTATATCTGTAAGTGTCTGAAAAAAATCCTAAATTCTTTTTCAAAATCATTTCAAACTGTAATCCCGCCCTCCAGTATGCCTGCATCCCCTTTCAACTTGGTCTTCCTTTATTATTAAATGAAATAATTCTTTACTCTGATTTGTGGATGGAAACACGGATTAACAGGGAATTGGGTGGAATCTAATGGCCCACTGAGAACTTCTTTCCAAGTATACCTTTCTATCTGTTTTACACTCATCTTGAGCAGTTTTATGTAGACCATGTTTTCCCAATAAGCTRTTGCAAATGCCATTTCAGATAGCATCAGCAGCCTTGTTAAATAAAAGATGGATGACATGTAGTGCTTCTTCCCTATCCACAAGTGTCACAGAAGGATTAGATTTGACGCATCCATACTGGCTGCTATTTATTTCTTTTTCATGAATTGTTTCAGTATGTGTTTGTTAGCTTGATTAGATGTCCTAGTACTTTTCTGAAAATGGAAGTTAAGCTAGCTGATCTATAATTTCCCTTTTTCAAAAATAGATAATCTGTTTACCAATTGCCTAAGTAATAAGCAGTGCTATATCTCTATTCCAGCTTTGTGTCTTTAAAAATCTGTTTAAATTATCAGTACTTAGAACATTACAATAGATATATATCTTCCAGCTATTATATAAAAAGCAGAATTAAAGTCATTTGTTCTTTCACTGATTATTTCCAAGGCTTGTTCTTTCAGAAATGTTTGGTCCAATAGAAATGTGGTAGCTGCTTAGGGAGGTATCTTACAAGAAGGAGTACTCTACTGGAATGAAACACACTGATGTGAGACAGAGGACAGGTCTGGAATAGCCTCTTAGAAGCTGACAATTTCGTAGTTCTCTTTTAATAAAATAATTAAAAAGTCAATGGAAGTGTAACCCAAAAGTTAGCACAGTGTAGGGGAGTTTACAGAGTCTAACCTTGTCCAGTGCAAATTCTGTTGTCCCTGCGCATGAGTTCTCAAAGAAATAAAATTATGATTTATGAAAAAGTCTATCTTAAATGAGCTGTAAGCACATAAAGCTTGTCTGGTGCATAAAGCCATGAATGTACTAATTAAAGACAACTTTAGATACATAAATCAAGACATCTTAGACGGAAGGAAGGAGAGATCTTATTTAAATTCCCTAGCTCTGCAAGGTCCCTCTGCCCCCTCACAGGCAGCAAAGAGGTGAAGTGTTCTCCAAGGCAAAGAGCTAAGCTGACTTTCAGCAGAGGAGAAGCAGCAGGTACCCAAAACACTTCTAAGAGGAGTGCAACCCAGGGACTGGGTTCCTGACTCCCCAGAGAAATCATATACTAGGAACAGCATATCTTTCTCCATTTGGCCCGGTAACACAGAGCRGTTTTCTCCTTCTTCCCAGGTAAGTGTAATCTTCTGTTCTCACTGATGTTGAATTACAGCTTGGGAAGCATCAAAAATGCTTTGGATATAGTACAGTCTTTGGGAAAGATCAAGGCAGAGGAAAATATGGGCTAGGATGGTTCCTTCCTTGCTACCAAAGCAATGCCAGAACCAGCCTGGACTCTTTTCAGGCTGTGAGCAGAAACACTGCAGGCTCCAGAGTGTCCTTCCACAGTGCAAGTATTCCTTCACTTTCAGCCTCAGGAAGCCTCCTGCTTCACGAGTAAAAGTCTTTCCATGAGGAATAGGCAGAAGCCAGAAGATGGCACAAGCAGTATCACATGGAAAGCTTACACCTGCAGAGACTCATAACACCCAGCACAAGGCATAATCCTCTTTTGATTGCATCAACCAGCCAGCCCTGTTAAAATAATAGAGCATTATGGAATCTATGGACTCAGGTCAGTTTGTTAACCATATATAGCATAACCCACTACAGCTGGCTGAAAGCATTTTAATAGCTTTGAATTTGTTTCTGTAAAAATAGATGAAATCTAAAGTTTAATCTGTAATTCATGCAAAAAATACACACTTGCTTCTTTGTGCCTCTCCAGCACTTYACAGTTCATTGTGTACAATGTCTGACACACAAAACAAATGGGAATGTTACCTTGCTCAAATCAATTCTTGTTTTCAGGTCTTAATTTTTTATTTGTTTGTTTAGCTTCAGTAAGCCTCTATCTTCCTTAATTCAGGAATGCTGTCTTAGCAATAATCTCTCTTGCATCTCCTTTTTGCAGATGCTATTTATTCCCTTTGATCCCATGTTCACTCATCCACTACAAGTGAGGAGTTCACAGCTTTAGAAGCACTTGCCCATTATTCTGAGGAATTGTCTACAATGAAACCTACACTTCAAACCTGTTAGACTTGTGTTTAGCTTCACTTTTCCTGTGATGTAAGCTAAAATTGTTCTACTTTCCAAAGTCTGTGCAAAATACTTTTTTTCTGTGATTTTTGAGAATAAATCTATCCCATCCATGCACTCTGGAGAGAAGGGACACAAAGCCCAAAGCACAGAGATCACTGTGCTGAAAGGCATAGGGTCACAGGGAAGGGAAGAATGATTCTGTAYGTGATACTGTGAGCACAGTGTGGGAGATATGTCTCTCTAGCTTGGAAAAAGGCTTGTCTTTAAGATAGAGTCACAGGGTAAATTTGGCCCTGAGCTAGTCCGCAGCCATACTATTGAATTTCACTGTAGGTGAATTCTTTGTACTGTGTGTGTCAGTATAGGTCCTGGCTGACTGTAACTCAGTCTCCACGTAAATAGAAAAGGAGGATAGAATGAGTGAAACTCTCTAGCTCTGAAATCTGGCAGTGAGGCAAACAAGTTTTATCTTAATGAGCTTGGAGATCTTCATCTTTCCTTTTCGTCAGAGAATCCTTTTCTTGCACTTTTCACCTGCTCCAGACACTTTGACTTTCRCTTGGTCTGGGCTGCTGTGACTTTCTGTGCCGTATTTTATTTCCCAAATAAAGTTGTCTGTTTCTGCTTTGCAAGAAAGCAGCAACATTAAATGATCAACAGTGAAATGCTGTACTTGTGATAACTCATACTAGAGCTTCTCCCCTCCAGATCCTTCAACGAGAGAGGAATGGGAGAGGAGACCATTCATCCTCAGGTGTCGGCATAGTGTTGGCTGGAAGAACAGGGTTGAAAATTTTAAATTTTTCATTTTTCCTCTTTGGCACATGGAATTTCACAGGCACCCAATTGTTCCCCCAACTGCAGCCAGCACTGGCCTAGCCATGACTGTGGAGGAGGATACAAAAAGCAGAAATGCTGGCCACAGTTCCACCACTTCTTCTGTGTCTGCCCTGGCCTCACCACTTACAGGTTTTGTTCACAACTCACTTCTGTTTAACACTGTCAGCTCATGGRACTGCTGTCTCTCTCCATCTCTCAGGAATGCCTATCCAATAATCATCTTTGGGRCATCCTAATGCCTCCACGAGCACTAGCCCTCCCGCAGAAAGGTATGCTCACATGTTTTGTTAAGTGTGGATCAGCTTCCCAAAATGACAGTGGAGTCTTCTCACGCATCTCCTTAGCATAATATTGCTCATTTTAACTGACAAACAGCATGTTGTAATACAAGCTTACTTTGTTTTCTGGGGGGAGAAGGGTCCCCCCTACTCAGAGCAGGGGTGAGAAAGGGATTTCCTGGTGCAAAGGTGAAGGATGACTCCATGGCATCTCTCCAGGAAAGGACATCAGGCCTGAATTACCTCCCAGCAGAAGCCAAATTATTGCACTCTGCAGTGGGGCTTCTGTTCTCCAAGCCAGTGAATATTTTGTTAAATTCACAAGGTAGTTTCCAGTCATTTTATATCCTTCATTGCTTGAGCCTGACCTAAGGTCCTGTCCTGGTCATTGCCTTTTCATGGYGGAAAAGAAAGATGGAGGTGACACAGTGGACAGGCTCTGGCAAACAGAGTGTCTGTGGCATACKCAGGAGAGGATTCTAAGTCTAATTTCTCAGCCCTGTCCCTCAGTTATCTGTCCTGCCCTGGGTGGCTGTGTGTGAGGTATGATGTGGGTTGCCCATTTATTCCTGGTCAATCTGAGATTCATGATATTCAGGCCAGATGCACCAGTTTCGGCCCTTCCCCATGCCTGGGCACTGCTTGCACTGAGGCTGCCTGAGGGCACTGCTGCATGGGAAACTGAAACAGGAGAGTCAGTGATGCGCAATGCTTGGCAAAAAATGGCTGCTTCTGTGGAAAGTGGTTCCTCAATCTCACTCAACCCAGGAAAGTGCGAGGACAGCTGGGCACCCTCCCCAGGGCCTGGATGGGTGAAGATCTGCGTTAAACATTTCTCAGCTGATGTCATGAAACTCTCATCAAAGAGAGAATATGATTCATCTGTCCTTATGAGTCCCAGATCTTACCAGACACAGGGATCTGATGGGCAGGGACAAGACGGTAAAAACACTGCTGCCATGCTGGGCAGACCAAGGCCCTTATAGGCTGTCCTGAAGGCAACAGCCACCTGCAAAGACCAATGAGAAGATCCTCGTGGATGTCAACAGAAGCAAGACTCCTACATGCAAGGCCTCTGCAGAGTGGATAGGAGAAGCCTAAAAACTTCACTCAGTCATAAAACTTTACCAGAGATGAGCTGTACCAGCAAGAGACAAAGCCTGCCTTGGGACCCTGCTTGTGCCCAGATTGCAGGAGGCAAAAAAAAAAGAGACTGGTCAATGTCTTCCAYGGCACACATTTTGTCCTGCAACATATGGCCCTTCTATCTACACGGGGAAGGGCTACCAAGGATGGTGACAGGGTCATTGTTGGTCACATTTACTCATAGATGAGCCAGTCCCAGATGACTATGATATGGGGCAGTGGGCCAGATGGTTGTGTCAGTGACTCATTAGTGTCATAAATTCACAGTGTATGGGAGCAAAACAGGAAGCATGGAGGCAGGCTGTGGACATGGCTACTGGGCCAGGCTGCAGGGTATGGCAGAGCTCCTGCTCCAGGAAACCTCTGAGATTTTGAAAATCATTTGCCTAGAGTGACCAAAGCATTCCAAAAAATTGCCATTTTGAAGAAATTTTTTTTTTCATATTTCTGGAAGAAAACAGACARCTGTTTGTCCTGCTTTCTGAAGAGGGATCTCCAGACGTGCAGTGGCAGCCTATAGTCTCCAAGCCACTGGGCACTTTTGGATTTAGTGCATAGAGCCTGAAAGCCCAAGAGTCCATCTCACACCGAGGTTTTCAAGGGTGTCAGGAGCTAGACCAAAGCTAGGCCATCAGACACCTTGGCAGAGTTTAGACTCCTGYGTTTGAAGTAGTCCGGAAGACACAGCTGTCTTACAAGCAAAGACATTAGAAGCCATGGAAAACCCTGGCCGCCTACCACTCACTAGTTCATCAAAATAATGTCTGGGTTTCCTTGTAAAATAATAAAATCTGGTGCATTTCCACGAAACATTTTGATTTCTATGAATCAGCATTTTCCAATAAAACTGTTTCATCAGAAAATTCCCAGCRAGATCAAGTACTGACAAGGCTTGGATCATTGGCTTCAGGCCAAGCAACAAGCCTCAGTTGTGGTATGGTTGTGGACAGTGATCTCTTTAGGCAGTGACGATTGTGCCTGACCTTTCTTGCAGTGCAACTGTGTGTCCTGGGCATCTGAAATGTTATTTATAGACAGGAGCAGCAAGTGTTSTGGAGACGGTCTCCAGCAGGCCCTCCAGGCAGCAAGCTGCAACTGAATGTGCAAGAGTTGCTGGCAAAAAGTCTGTCCAGTGGAAAAGCCGCTTTACAGAAACATGAACAGACACAAAATCTCTTTTGGCAATAAAATATTCTTGCAGCGAATTTGGTTCCATACATGTACTTCTATATGGCATGGGAACACTGATAGCTATGTGAAATTGCTAATATCAGCGATATGTGGTTTGATCTCCCTCTCTCATTCTTTTTCCCAGTCTACTCCAGCGGAAGATTCATTCCAGTATGCTTAGACTCTAGTTTCATTAAGTGTATGCAGATCTGAGGACATGYATTTTCATGTATCTCAAATTACAAGAATTGCTGGAGAAAGTTTGCTGGTGTCAAAGAATCACAGAATGGTTGAGGTTGGAAGGGATCTCTGCAGATCATCTACTCCAACTCCCTTGTTCAAGCAGGATCACCCACAGCACATTGCCCAGGATTGTGTCCAGGTGGCTTTTGAACATCTTCAAGGATGGAGACTTCACAACCTTTCTGGGCGACTTGTTCCAATGCTCAGTCACCCTCACAGTAAAGAATTTTTTCCTTATGTTCAGACAGAACTTTCTATCTTTCAGTTTGTGCCTGTTGCTTCTCATCCTATCACTGGGCACCACTGAAATGAGTCTGGCCCCGTCCCTTTAACATCCTCTCTTCAGATACTTATACACATTGATAAGATCTTCAGTCTTCTCTTCTCCAGGCTGAAGAGTCCCAGCTCTCTCAGCCTTTTCTCATATGAGAGATATTCCAGTCCCTTAATCCACTTATTTGCCCTTTGCTGGACTTGCTCCAATAGCTCCATGGCTCTCTTGTATTGGGGAGCCCAGAACTGGGCATAGTTTTCCAGACGTGACCAAACCAGGASTGAGTAGAGGGGGAGGAGTACAATCCTCAGCCTGCTGCCAACACTCTTCTAATGCAGCCCAGGATACCATTGACCTTCTTGAGGAACTTCATGAGGTTCTTCCCTGCCCATCTCTCCATCCTGTTGAGGTCCCTCTGAATGACAGCACAGCCCTCTGGTGTATCAGCCACTTCTCTCAGTTTGATATCATCAGCAAACTTGCTGAGGGTGCCCTCAGTCCATTCATGTAGGTCACTGATGAATAAGTGGAACAAGAYTGGACCCTGTGTTGGCCCCTAGAGTACACTGCTAGCTACAGGCATCCAACTAGACTTTGTGCCACTGATCACATCCCTCTAAGCTCTGCCATTCAGCCAATTTTCTGTCCACTGCCTGTTCATCTAACCCACACTTCCTGACCTTGCCTATGAAAATGTTATGGGAGACAGTGTTGGAAGCCTTCCTGAGTTCAATAAACAACATCTAATGCTCTCCCCTCATCTACCCAGCCAGTCATTCCATCGTAGAAGGCTATCAGATTGGTTAAGTATGATTTTTCCTTGGTGAATCCATGCCGACTATTCTTGATCATGTTCTTAATCCTTCACATGCATGTAGAGGGCATCCAAGATAAGGTGTTCCATCACCTTTCCAGGGATCAAGGTGAGTAAYGGCCTGTAATTCCCTGGGTCCTCCTTCTTGCCCTTTTTGAAGATTGGAGTGACATTAGCTTTCTTCCAGTCCTCAGACATCTCTCCTGATCTCCGTGACCTTTCAAAGATGATTGAGAATGTCCTCATGATGACTTGCAATGACATTGGCCAGGTGACTCTAAGGGTCATATCACAAAGAAATGGGCTACTTTGGCTTCACCTRGAGCACAAAACAATAACATAAAGTGGCCTATTCTAACAGCCATGTCCACAGTTTTTCTCCAAGTTTCCCAGGGCTCCTGAGCTCTCTGCTCTGCAGCAGAAGACTCTCCAGACACTAGGCAACTGCTTGCACTGGCCCAATTTGCAGGAGCTGCTAGAAGGGGCCTGCAGGACTGTGAAGAGAATGGACAGTGTAAGGACAATCAGTTTCTCCACTTTTATTCAGAAAAAAATGAATCAAAACAGTTTCTCCTAAACAAAACTTTATTAATTTTTTTTCTTTTGGGCAGGTGTTCACAGATCCTTCATTAACTACTGTAGCATACTGGAGAAGTAATTTCCACCTCTGTCACTGCTCCTTTTCTATAAAATGAGGTCATTCCAATGCGCTTGCTAATCCAGGTTCTTAATTCTTGATGAGGAATTTCCTCTTTGTATACAATACAACAAAGAAATGAAACCAAGGTGTAGTTTCTGCTCAAGTCTCCTTTAGCCCCCTGTACAGAAACTGCAGCGGATTAATGGGGCAACAGACTTATTTTATTCCAGGTTAACGGCTTTGTTTTGGCATAAGCCATAACCCAGTTGGTATGTTGCTGCTGTAAGATGATGAGGTGATAATGAACCACTGAATAATCAAAGAAGGAAATCTCTTCCCCAGGTTATTGCTCTGTTTCATCTGCATCAGTAATCTGAATGGCTGAAAATACCTCTCTGAAAAGGACCTGAGCAGTACACCTCTCTGCATCCTTACTAGAGTCACCGTAATATCTAGCATGATCTACATTAAGGGATCATTAAGAAAGATGCCTGAAGAAACATCCTGTCTGATTCAAATCATGTGCAGAAGCGTCTCTCTACTTTAGTGCACATGCTCTCGATCTGTTGCATTAGCTGTTCCTAAGAATTCAAGGACAAAAGCTCACAGGACATCTTTTTGTTATCACCTGAGAACAAAAAAGAAGAGAATGGAGAAGGGAGTCAGAGGTTGCTGTGGGATCTTCTTTGGGACACAGGAAGTGTAACAAAGGCTTAGGTCAGGGTGTTTAAGACAACACTTGGGAAATGCCATATTACACCCCTAGGYTGTGAAAAGGACACAACAATCTGAAAGTCTGGTACTTCTCTATGTTTAGCTTTATGGTTTTTGATAGATATTCCATGCAGCAGGTCATACCAGTGTAGCTAGGGTTGCCTTAAAGATTTCAGTTCACAATGAGAGAATTCAGTAATCAGCTACTATTTGAAAACAGCTCAAAAATTCATATGGAAAGCGAGTGAATTGCTGATTTTTGAAATAAGAACTTCCTGGTGCATTTTAATGCATATTCAAAAGCTTCACAATATCTTTGCTATCTTTTGGCCTTGACTGGCACACACTCTGAAAAGGAGGAATGGGTAATTCCTTGATATAGGTATGCAGTGTACAAACATGTGTTTTGGGGTCCACAAATTATCATACTCTTATGCAAAGTTACATTTCAGTTTTCATCAGAGTAACCTAACTTAAAGACTATTGCGCTTAATTGCAATTCAGAAAATGATAGAGTGGGTTTATGTGTCCTTAAAAGAAAATTTTGCTTATTAACAAACACAACACAAGTCCTTCATTACATTTTTAATGTCAGAGAGAGTTCAGAAAAATATTTATATCTCTCCGATTTGAGGCAATGCTACAACAATATGCACATTAAGGGATTTACTTCAGAGCACCATTTGTTTGCATTTGTGCACTCTGAGTGTCCTTTACGAGAGAGAAATATTTACTCTGACAGCATATATTGTATTTCCAAGATGGACTGATTCAGGGTTTAATTCAGAAATGGAATTGTGTCAGATTATAAATTTAAGCGACAAAAATAGACTTTTCATTATTTAATTTGTATTTCTGCTTGTGTAAATCAACAGTAAGACATCTAAACTAAATCAGTTTTGATTCTTTCAATTTAAAAATATTTTTATCTGATATCTGTAAATCACCTTGAAATACATTGCCATTACAACAGTGACTTCTGATAGCCATCTTTGAAAAACTCAAGGAAAAAAAAAAGTAGAAGTAGGAGAAGTAGGTTAAAAAACATGTCAGATTCCTGAGATACATACTTCAAGAATTGTGCAAAACTTTCCAACTGAGGAAATGTACACTTGAGAGGAATAGCTTCTTCCTTCACCTACTTGCCCCTTCCTTTGCCTGCCATTAACTATCTATGACCATTTGGGAATCTGCCAAATCTCACCTGGAATAAGCATTTGGTTTGAAATGAATATCAGGTCCTTGTGAAGCAGTTCTTCACTTCTTGCTAATGTTAGTTGTAACAGTGCAGAAGTGATGAGGGTCCAGGGCTCCTGCTGGAGGAGTTCCAGGACTTCTGACTGATAAAACAGGCTCAGCACTGGCACTCCAACAGCCCTGCTCTTGCATCCCCTAAGAAACATAGCACAAAGGAARCCCTCTCATTTTCTCTTTCCTCTGTTACATCTGTGCTGGGGACTCTGCTCCTAAATTTCACCATGGTGCCTCTGAAAGGTGCAGGTAATCACTGTAAATGTACATTGGGGTCATCTTGTAGAGTGAGCAGCAGATCCAAACCCTACTGTGTGCGTAGGTGAGTAGAGAAGACTAGGTGGCTGCCTGCAGCTAAAGACTTAGGACAAACTTTTAGTTACAGCTGGGGCATGAGCAGAAGGGCTCTGACCCAGCCTTTCCAACCACCCACTGTTGAGCAGATATTCTGCTTCATGGGTAATACCTCAGGTAACTTCTCTTTGGTCATTTCCCATGCCTATTCGCAAGGAGAAGAAAGCTCATAAAATCTCACAGGCATTGAAAGGGTAAGGATTTTTTGGATTTTTTCTCCATGCTCTTGAGGCTTGAGAAAGAACTTTGACAGAGGACAGCCCAAAACAGAGGGACCCAGGAGGAGCCAAGCAGGTGATAGGAACAGCTGATGCTCCAGAGTGCAGGTTACCCAAGAATAAGCCCTGTCACCCAACCTCTGCTGACATCCCACCTCCCTCACATAGCCTGCATCCGTATCAGTCCTGCAGAATGAATGTCAAGCACTTTTACGATTGCTTTTCTCTGGATGTATAAATCAGCTTAAGTTTACACTTAATGACAATGATGCATCTGAATTGCAAGTTACTCTTGATGCAATTTATAATATAATAATTTATGCTGTGGTTAATAGCACTTAGCACTTGTGAGAGAGAGAAGACTAGACTAGGTGCAACTAAGCTGACGTGGCCAATGTATATTAACTCCCTATGTACAGGAAGACTTCCTTTCTTGACTGAGAGCCAAAAGCTCCTGTACCAATGATACCTGGAAATGAGACTGTTGGAAATATTTTCCTATCAATGCTGGAATAGGCAATTTTCATTAATTCCTTTACATCTTTCAAGTTTTTTTTAAAAAAAGCCCTGCAATTCTTCTAGTGTTTTTTTTTGTTTGTTTGTTCATTTTGTTTTGTTTTCTTTTGTCTCTGATCTTTCTGTTGTTGTTTCTTACTCTTCTCCTTCTTCCCAGAATTTGCTCCTTAGGAAGGATAAAATAACTTTCTTATATTCGAGTCTACAATTTCAAAAAAAACACTCTTTTGCACTATTCTCTTTCCAACTCACTGGAATTAGTGATGGGTTCTAGATACCTGATGCTTGCAGAACAAAATAAATACACTGGCCCGATGATCTTCTGACCATATATAGGCTTAAATAGGCTTTTGGAAGATGTGGTTAATATCTGTGATCAGTACAGAGCAATTAGGAACCATAGCCATTATGAGACAGCTGTGTTACTGGGAATTTACTGGGCACTATTTTCCTGATGGATATGTCAGCTTCTAGAGCACCTCTTGCTCAGGAGATGCAGCAGTTAATTTTTATGGAGGGTCTGACAGGGAGGATGAAGAACTCAGGATAGTAATTGCATGAACCTGATCACACAGTTAAATCTCACAAAGGAACATCTCAAAGCAAAGTAGAAGAAGGGGGAGACTTAGGGTTGATTTAGTTCTTACTGAGGCTGCTATCCAAGAGCACTTACATAGAGTAAGCAATCTTTACTTTTCAACTGCCTAAAGAAATTAATTTTCTGTTATATAATAAGCAAAAAGGCAACACTACTAAATGTAGATACCCAATTTGCAAATAATGGGATCAGTGTGTATGTATCTGGRATGATAAAAATTTTATACCATATTGTGTAATGTGGCTGCTCAGAACTGAACTATCCATGGCTAGTATAAGTCATGGAAGATCCAATTCAGGTAGTAGTTTGGACCAAGACTTCCAGATGTCYTTTCCATCTATCACTTTTGTGACTCCCTGCATCTCTGTGATGCATCCATCCAGTGATGCAGCACCGATTCTCCAGATTCCTGCTCCTTTTTGTTGATGGAGAAGCTGTATCCATTTTAGCAGCCTTTAGGGCAAGTGTAGGGCAAATGAAAGTGTGTTGCACAGACCTAACGTGCTAGAAGCAGGCATGGGGATATGTACCATTGCACACCACTCCATGCATCCACAAGTTCAGTTCTGCTGAATTTGTCAGGATCTTGTAGACATATATGATTTTGTTAACTCTAAAGGCCAGAGATGTAGTGGAGAGAGGCAGAAAGGGAATTTCCATACCCGAATAAGCTGGGTTTGTAGGTCTCACTGCCATTCTGTARTAACTTATGTAAAGCAAAGAGCAAAGCGGGCAGCTGACAATAGCTGCTGGAGGGGAMGGGGCTGGAGGAGGGGCTGGAGGTCAGGCATGACAGGAGCAGTGCAGGCAATAAAACTGAAGTCTGAACTGCAGACCTGCCTTTCCTTTGAAAATTCATTTGTTGCTAAGAATAACCTGCCTGGACAACATCCTACAGTATGCTCCAACGTAAAGGGCATTTTGGTCTGACAAATGAAAACTAATAGAGTGAAGATATTAGCATATGACCATGTGGATTGGAAACATGTGTTGAGTGATTAAACACAAAGGCTTGATGACAAGCCCGTGCCGGAGATGGTGCATCTCGGGGAGGAGACTTGCTGTTTGGGAAATGCCGTATTTTACCATTGAGTTCATTAGTATTTGCCATAAGGAAAACAACAAAGGTTGACTCCAGCAAAAACTCCAGTTCAGATCCTATCACTGCATACAAGATGTTTGCTTTGGAAACACCTCGCTGGGGTTTCTGTAAGGGCTCTGTGTACGCTGTCTCACGGACAGTTTAGGATTTCATTCTGTCTGTATTTGGACTGCGTCCCAGGAGTGTGCTTGATATCAGGAATTCAAGCTGGAAAAAGTGTGCATTCTGGAAGATTAGCCGCTGAATGATGTTCCTCCAGTGCCTGCATGCTGGGTAGGTCAGTACGCACTGGAGGGCTGGTGTGGACAGTTTACAAGCCTTGCACCAGGAAGTTACCAAACGGAACAGATATTTTAAAATCTATCAGCAACTACGCAGAGAGTGACAGCAGAGAGCTGTGCGGAAGTTTTGATTCAATGCATATTTATTATAAATCACTTTCTGCTTGTCTATTTATAATATTCTATCTTTCCCTAATTTTTTTAAGCTAATAACAGACCCAATATTTTAACTCGACGACAATATTTTAATGTGAAAAAATAAATACACATCCTTGTTATTCATATTTTTGGATGAGATGTTAATCAGAACCAGAACTATAGGTCCAAACTCCTCACCCCAAACATTGCAAAGTTAAGAACAAGAACAAATCAGTCATAGTGCAGAAAATCTGCTAATTCTTTAGACAATAGCCACTGGGTCTGTTACTTAGTATGATGTTTCTTCATCAGATTAACGTCTGAACAGTCACAGTCATTGTCAGTTTTCCATCACTGTATCACACCAAGGGTTGGTATTAAAAGCCCAACCCAATTAAATATTTAGGTCTCTGAAAACACATCTGTATCTAGGCAGCACCATTTTGGCTATGGACAGGGCAGTGTTACAGCTAGGATAACAACGGCCTCAGTGCCACTATAACACAGCCCTAAGCAACAGACATAATATCAGAAGCGCGTGTAAAAGCACTCATGCTAGTCATCTCTCAGAAGAGAACAGAGAAATGTGCAAGAAAGCTTTTAGACAGTAAAAACTCTTGCTTACCATAGATTTTGCCAGATGCAGCATTGCTACCATAATTGTGCTGCTGTTGCATTTTTGACTGTTGATGCCAGTTTTAGTCTTATCAAATATATATATATAAATATATAAAATGTGCAAATGCCAGTTAAGAACAGCTCATTCAGATCCATGTCTGAGTSTGTTAATTGCTTCTGTGCTAGGGCACAGAAGAGGAATACAAGGAAGCCTAGTCTGRTGAGTGTTACCCCAGCCCACTCAAAAACATTTCACTTGTGTGAAATTTAATTTCTAAAATTTTCATAAGTGTAACAAGTACTAAATGATGATGGAGGGAATTTTCAGGCTTGAAGGAGATGATGTTGCAATACCTATCTGGCTTATATTTTTACATAGTTTGGAGCCCAGATGAAAATTCTTTTTCCTTCCCTTCCCCTTCCCCTTCCCCTTCCCCTTTCCCTTTCCCTTTCCTTTTTTTTTCTTTTTTTCTTTTCTTTTCTTTGTGAGGTATTTTAACCTGCACCATTTCCTCAATCTCTGTTTTGCTACCTAATTCGTTGTGCTGGCACAAAGAGAGGCAGGCAGAGGGACTGGGAATGACCTACTTGTGTTCTTTTTCTTTTCYTTTCTTTCTTTTTTCTTTCTTTCTAGCAAAGTCAGCTTAAAGTTCATAATCAATGAGCCTTTCTACTTTTATTCTCAGTTTGGTYTTACAAGTCTGTTTCTGATAACACAGCCTACTTAATTTGATATTTTCATGAAGTTCTTCTGTTTTCTTTTCTCTTTCCTTGAGAACACTGAGAACTTAGAAAGATGTGAACATTTCAGATRGTTTTTGGTGAATATCAGCTTTTTTCATAGCCCTAGTGAACTTTTTAATTTTCAAGTGTGTTTCTAGTTGTTTCCCACTAAGAGACTTCAGAGTGCATTTCTGTGCCTTGAGCAGGCACAGGTGTCCCAAAGCCTCAAGGTTCAGGGAGAACCGTGTGCTGTAACTAGCAGAACCATGGGAACTATTGCTCCAGGTGGAGCAGAACTGCAGCTRTGTGCAAGAAGTTGCCTCAAGTGCACCGCTCCTAGAAAGTAGAGACAGGTGCTGTAACATCAATCAGAAGTCGATTCTCTGAGTGTTGGAAGCAGGGCCTCAGCTGCATGTCAATACATTCCATTTAGCATGTTGAAAATGTACATTCCAGCTTGGGATTGTCCACGTTATGTAGGAATGTAGTGGCGGAAATACAGAAAACTGGGACATTTCTTTGGCTTCTCAATTTGATAAGGGCTCTGTGTGCTCTGTATAGCACTCTGCTATAGGCAAAATGAAAACTGGAAGTTGTTTATTCCATGTTCAAAATTGCTCACATGCCTCCAATGTTCTTCTCTCTCTCCCAAGAGAGAATCTCTGTGACACCATGGAATGGTGGGAGAGGGTCAGAGACAAGAAAGGGACAGCCAAAAAACAGTGAGGTCTGCGCTGCCAGTTTCCCCTGTCCTTTAAGAGAGGGCACAAGGCATGGGGGAGGTTGCCTGGAGAGAAACAGAAAAGAAGGCCCTAAAGAAGGATGCAGACATGCACCCCAGAGGAGGGGGACCCACTCTATCCCCTAGAGAGAAGTCGTGCCTGTGTGCAGAGCAGGCACCAGCAGCTTTGAGAGGGAGGGTAATCATCATGCAGCCAGAGAGGAAAAAAGCATCTGCCAGGCAAACTGAGCTGCCTGTTACCAAAGGAAGGGATACTGCTCACCAACACACTGTCCAAGAAGGAGATGTTTATGCAAGGGAGGACTCCAAACCTGACCTCAAGTCCTTGCTTGCTTCACACTGAGCTGTTGCCCCTGCTGTGGAGCTGTTGGAGTCTGGAAGGATCATTACCCAGTTTTGCAATATACCAGTCTCATCCACYGTGTTGCCCTCTTCGTGCTCTTGCCTCAGAGCAGACACACTGATGAGATCTTTGGAAGAAGCTACCTGTCTGCTTCAGCATCATGTCCTCCTTCCTTCTTTCATGGGCCCACAGAAAGGCTCCTGTAGGCATGCACAGCCACTTSCAAGCCAGGATCCTTTTCCTGGACACAGGCAGAGCTAGCATTTAGAAAGGGCAGAGCTGCATACAGTGGCTCCCTTCACATGCAYCCTTCCATGGCTTAAGCATGTAAAACACTCTTTCTGCCCATCTGTGTTGGAATATATGAAATCGTTTTCTGTCTCATGGTATTAATAATCCCTTGGATGTCTTTGTTTAAAGTATTGCAGTGGGAAGTGCTATTTTAAGGCTCCATTGAGTCAGGCGGAATGTGAAACCTCCTCCCGCTGGATACTTCACACTTGGTGCTTATCTGTATGCACACTGATATTTTGTCTAATACAATGTAGAGATTAGTTCTCGTTGCAATTTCATTTTCACAATTTACATTTCATGTATTTGAAGCAGCCACAACAGTCTGTATGAGATTGTGTCCATATGTTGCTAGTGCATTGTATATGCAGCGGTATAAATGTTTTGTGGTAGGGCTGTCCTCCGGGAGACATGGAGGGTCAGGTCCTGTGAGGTGTTTGCTGCTTCTTAACAGGGGCAGACCCTGGAGCTGGCAGGCTGATTCTGGAGTCATCAAGAAAGTTCAGCTTGCTAAAAATTCATCAAGTAGCTATGAACAGTGTTTGGCTCTTTAGCTTGAGATAACACTCAGCTGACTTGCTGCATATTCAGAAAGTATTTTTGTTTTTAAAGTGTCTCTAAGTTAAACTCCTTCCTCATGTTTGTTAAGTTCTCGGGGAAAAGGTTATGGTGTAAGCACTTCCTGAACTGAACAGAATTCACTATTTGACAGCCAACACATCAGATCTGGACATTCAGCCTAGACTGGCACAAAGAGTAGTTCTCTTTACTTTTTTAAATCTGTGCTATTTTATTGTGATAGTGGATTGAGTGAAATTCACATCTGAAACCCAAGGAAGGGAATTCCTGTAGCTAAAAAAATCAAAAAATCTGAAACCATGTCTGAAAAAGAAATATTTCCATTCAGCTTGCAACAGAAGCCCAGAATAAAACTCCTGTCCAGAGAATGGTCCAGAGTGTAGTTTTTTTTGACTAAATCTTCATGTGATGTAACAACAAGGGAAGAATAAGTAGATTATTAGAATAAATGTTATTTTAACCATTAAAGTGTTTGCACAGTATGAATGAAAAGACAAAAATGAGCATTCTTTATAAGAAGGAAGGAAGAAAAAAATTGAAGTGCTGCGCAAAAGCAATTATAGATATTAATGATTCTAGAAATAGCACAAACACTTTAACTCTTTGATCTGGTTTCCCAAGAAATATAGCAGCAGAGCTGCATGGCCAATTTACATTTTTCATGAAAGGTAGGGTTTTAAGCATGGCAAAAACTATTTGATGAGGACAAAGAAGTTTCAGAACTAGTGAATTTTTCTCAAATCTTGGAATAAAACTTGTCTTACTCCAGGTTTCTGGATTKGTTGCCTGTCTAATTTGCCCATCTCCTGCAGCACCTCTAAGTCACTAAGTAGAATTCAGTAGCTAATCAAGGCTACATGGTGGGGAGCAGGCAGGTTGCTCTGCTGGACTGCTCTCAGAAATCTTCACACACATTTTCTAACTTATATTAATCCAGTAGCAGGGAGTTGCCACAAATGTTCCCTCCCACAGCAATTTGATTGAAGAGAGGCATAAAGCACGCCCAAGAGAGAAGTAAGGGCTCCTAACTAGACCTTAYGACTCCTGGGTTTGAGAGGAGGACCTGGAAGACACCGTGGTCCAGGTGACTGCAGACTGCCCGCTCAGTTCTCTGAGGCTCCATTTGAGCAGGCAGGAACTGACCCTCCATCGAAATAGAGGAGCGATGCTTTGGGCAAGGGAGCTGGAAATGTAGAGCTGATCCCTGTTCCAAAGGGCACTCTGCCTCGGTGMTCCCAGCCAGCCATTAAGGGCTGGGTAACGATCCACAGTGTAATTCTGCAAAGCCAGTGACAGCCTGATTGGAGCTTTCCTCTACAAAGAAAAATGAGTGAGTTTTGGAGAGGTAAAGTTTGCTGAGTGTATGCTTCCATGGCTGAGCAGAATATTAACAGTACATGTTATTGCTGGATATCAACAATGCATGTTACTGCTTTATCCTTTGTAACCTTGCTTATAAATATCACAGTCTGTTTTACCCTCAACTCTGAAAGAATGAAGTTGATTTATTATTGTTCTTTCAACTGTGGCTAATAATAAAGTGTGAACTACATGCAAAGCTGATCTGTATGAGGAACTCTGTTGTTATGAGATCAGTAAATCTAAATACAGGGGAGATGGGAATACTTCGAAGGTGCTGTTGAGGCATTTTTTACACATGTTGCAAACACTAACTTAGAGCCTGGGGACAGTTTTGTTTAAGGAGACTAGTCTCCTTTGGCAGGTAGCAACTGATACCTCTTTTTTTAAGTGGCACGAGGAACTTGAAATGATTTACAAGTCAGAAACAACAACATGCCAGCAACACTTCTGAAACACATTTTTTTCCGCTAAATCATTTTCAAGTTTTTTCTGTAGAAGCTGGAGCCCTGCTGAGGAGTCCTGGCTGAGGCCTGCATTTCTCCCGTTTATGGTACCCTACAAGCAGGCAGTAAATGCCTTGACTCATTGGCCCTGTAGTTCCTTTGCCATCACATGGCTGCCTTTGGAGAAGTCCAATCACTGCCTCTGGCCTGGCAGGGTTTCATAAATCACAGGATTTCACATCCTGCCCCTCAGCCATCACACATTCACTGCAAACAAGCACTTTCAGTACTTGTTTAGGAATTCTTTAACTCTGACCCTGCTGGAAAATTCAGCAAGATGGAGAGGATTGTGTTAAAAAAAGGTAAAAGACAACCAAATCCTCCTAGGCATGACATGGAAGAAAAATGAATATTTAAAATGCATGTATGATGTAACGAGACTTAAAATAGTCTGTATCCTGGGTAAAAAAAAAAAAAAAAAAAAGATTCACTGCTTAAGGCAAACTAATGAAAAGGTCACTTGGACAATACTTGCAAAGCACTCCCTGCACTGCATCACAGACTTATCGGTTCTGTTTGACAGGGACTCACACATGATCCCAAGCACTTATCTCTGTTTTATACTTTATGAAAAATTGATTGACTCCTTTTGCCCAAGAATTTGCATTAAATAAGAAATAAAATGTTGTTTATGGGCAACCTTGTCTTCCCATAATCAGCAGGGGCCAGTTTTATAAGAACAGGGCATCAGTTCTTAATACTGCAAAGTACCTGCATATTTGACATGGCAAAGTGAACTCTCCTGTTATTATCTCAGCTGGATCAGTTCCTAAARTTAAACAGAAACAGCAGGGAACATTTTCCATTCTTTCTACCTTTAACCAGCTTCCTGCACCATCTGGGACAGACTGCATCCTATATAGGAAGTGGAGAATCCTCCCAAGAGGCAAAAGGAAATGAGTGGAGTGGAGATCTCCATCTCTTGCCACCCCAGCACTCTGTGGGCAATACTGAGATATCTTACAAAGGGATAAAGCCTGCTGCACAAAGGAAGGGCTGTACCAGACTGCTGGAGTGCAGCAGGTTTCCTGTGCATATATTGGTATCTGCTGATTCCCTTGGACAGCCATCTTCTCCCCATCCACTGTCAGACCACACCCCTCCGGAGTAAGGAACATTAGTCCTGCCCAGTATGCTGAGATAAATAATTTCAGCATGGTAAATACACAGAGTCACCCCTGGATTTGGAAGCTAGCTTGGGATTACAGAGATGGGCAAAAGYGGTTATGTTCATCTGCTTAAAATTTAAACCAGCATCAATTAGAGCACTCTTATGCAGTGAATTAAACATTATTATTGTATAATAGCACACAAAAGAGACTTATAGCTCTACTGTTAGTCTCTGATCTGCATTGCTGGAGATGAGGACAGTGGTCTAGGAGAGTGCCCTTGCATACTTGCCCTGTTCTCTTCTTCCATGGGCATCTGCTGTTGACCATTGTCAGAKACTGGATCCTTGGCTAGATAGGCTGTGGTCACCCAGAATGGCTGTCTTTATGTTCCCCTTCATCTGATTATAGCCATCTGATTATATACTGCCATCTCTCAGTATAGTAAGTAGAATGTAGAGATACTTCCTAGACTGGCTGTTTCTGACCTCTAGRAAGGCCGTGGAAAGGGAGCTCTATCCTGAACACTGCCTTCTCTGTTATATTGTCCTCTCTTAGCCTCATTTTGCAGAGCTGTAAGTACCCTGTCCAGGCTCAGAACTGGTGGGCTGAGCAGCAGCCCTCCTGAAAAGGGCATGGGAGTTGTGGTGGATAACAGTTTGAATGTGACCCAGCAATGCGCTCTCATTGTGAAACACAGCAAAGCAAATTCTGGGCTGCATTAGGAAGACCACAGCCAGCAGACTTAGGGAAGTTATTGTATCTCTCTTCTCAGCACTAATGAGACCATATGAGAACTGTGTTCTCTTTTGGTTCCCCCAGCTGAAGATGGATGTGGAGAAACTAGGGATAGTGCAGAAGAAAACCAACAAGACAGTCRGAAGCTTGAACGGGTGTCCTACAAAGAGAGGTGAAGGGAGCTAGGCTTGTTTAGTCTGGCAAGAAGGAGGCTCAGAGGGAACCTAATAACAGCCTACAACTRTTTGAAGGGCAGCAACAACAAGACAGTGTCAAACTATCCTCAGTAGTAAGAGATGATATAACAAGTACCAGAGGCCACACATAGTGGGAAGTTCAAATTGRATTTCAGAAAAAACTACCTCAGGAGGGTAATGCAGCACTGGAATAGATCACCTAGAGGCTGTGGGATCTCCATCCCTGGAGGCTTTCAAGGCTCAGCAAAACAAAGCCATGGCTGACCTGATCTGGTGTTGGTGATAGCCCTGCTATGAGGAATAGTTTGGATGAGAGACTCTGAAGGCTCTTTCTCACCAGCATGTCTCATTTGGTGATTTTTTTCTCCACTTTATTTCAAGCATGCTGTTACAATGGCCACATGGAGATGGCTTCATATAAGAGCTGCTGTGTTGTGAAGCATTTTTATTTTCACAAATGAAGATCTCTGCATCCAATACCTCTTCCTGCCAGACTGTACCCACTTCTCTTCATTGGAGTTGTGTATTCACAAGATTTCCTTGAGGATTTCTTTGTTTTCCAGCAATGTCTCACAGCTACAGAGTGGGAATGCTTCTTGGCCTCCTTTAGTACTGAGCATATGCTCTGCCTCGGGAAGATGAATACCGTTTAATTTATCTCAAAATAAGAGAGACATACATTCCTCTGTTACACTGTTTTTCAGCCTGACTTGGAGAAACCAAGCACAGACTACACAAAATTTTTTGATTTTCTTCATGCAGTATATTTCAAGGTGTTGAGAATGCAGCCTCTGAAAGGGAGGTTAAACAATTGCTCTTCTTCAAAGTGGTTTTATTTTCCCAAATAAAGYGAGATAAAGCCTTCAAAAAAATTGCAATAAAACTCAAATTTTGTGTGGTGCTGCAGCCAGTGCCAGGCAAAAAGAAATGTTAGATCTCTCAGTCTCAGCAGTTGCAGTTTATAAACTCAGCCAGTGTTTTCAAAGATTCATGTTTTAAGCTGGGAGGTATGAGAGAAGAAATCATTGCCTAAARGGCTTACATGGGAGTGACATCAAAACTCATCCAAAGCCTGAGGCTGTTCAGAGATAWGCTTTGTGCTGTTAAAATTTGTTCTAAAGT
The DNA here is from genome assembly GCF_003343005.1 of Rhea americana. NCBI lineage: Eukaryota > Metazoa > Chordata > Aves > Rheiformes > Rheidae > Rhea > Rhea americana. Next base: position 203,108 of record NW_028186367.1, on the reverse strand, counting down.
GTGTTGGGAACTGCTTTGGATCTATATCATGAATAGATAGCTGGGCAACCTCTCTCCAGGCACTTTTGTAGTCACAAGATATGGGACAACCCACACAGCTGAAGACCATTCTTCTCCTCTCTCTGCTAGATTTGCAGCTGGCACTGAGCTGTCAGTGAAAACTCATGTCTAGAAGCATGGGTTCTCATCCATTTCTATCCAGTGTCATTGTGATATGCAAGAATGAGTGGATCCTGCAGGACATCTCTCCCAGGCTGTGCACACACCAAGCAGAGATGCCATTCAGCAGGAGGAAACAGCCAAAACCCCTGGGAAACTGTATCTTCCCCAGGGGTTATGGGTAGGCAAAGGAAGCTGGACATGAAGACCATGAAGGTGTCACAAATAGGCTTCGAGTGATAACATGAATCAGCAAAGGGGATGTGACAGCAACATATCCTACCTGGAGCACTGTGGATATGAAATTTAATGCTGCTAGAGCAGAAGATGGTCTTGCCTGCAGCTATGCAACATTGATTCAGTGGGACATTGTTAGAGATGTCAACTACGCCATAAAAATACACTCCATCCTGTGCTGAACTCATGTTTTGTTTGCTGGACTGCACAGGGCTCTGCTGGAGAAGAGCTCTGGAGCAAGGACAGTTGTTTCAATTTCACCTGCTACCAGAGCTCCTGCATCCCGCTTCTTGGGACAGCCCCTGTTGGGTTGTATTTGTCTTCTCTTCCTGGGACAGAGGCATGCTGTTTAAAGCTGCATGGAGGACTGAGCTGCTCTTTGCCATATCTGCTTTATGGCTGCCTGCAGGATTTCATGCTATGGTACATTAGTGGTACCTTTCACCAACGATAAATTCYTAAATTCCCCCAAGAAAGGAGAGAAAATTACCCAGATACATTGTTACACATAAACCACTCAATTATACAAAGTCCTACAAACATCAGATAAAACCATAACAGAGAAAAGGTCACAGCAACACCAGCTATGTCATGAATAGCAGCAACAAGTAGCAGCCAGTGCCTGATTCAGTCTAAGGCTAGAAAGATGAAAAGATAGAAATGTTGTTGGCTTTAATCCTTTTGTAGTGTGTTCCAGGCAGCTGTCAACTGCTGAACATTCAAACAGCCAGGGCCTCCCAAAGGGAAATAACATCTTTGGAATGACCAAGCTCAAGAAAACACCACATATTAGATGATGCACTGATGGGGGAAAATAAATTCAGAAGAGAAGTTGGTGCTTTGCCGAGCAATGTCCTGCAGATAAGCTTGTACCAGTTCTTCAGTCACGCACTAATGATCTTTGGTTCATTACATGTTATAAATCACCCCAATGAATACAGAGAAGAAAAATAAATGAATAAATAAATAACAAACACTCTATGGATAGTGTTGGTCAAAGAAAAATGAATTAATCATAAACACTGTTTTCGAAGACTATGACACAACTGAACATTCCTTTGATATCAGTCGTGTTCTTCTTCCCACCAACTTATTCTGAAACAAACATCTCAGTAAATACTTGCCTCCTTGCTCTAGACTTGCAAATAAAATGGAAAAGACCACATCTTTTCCTGGCATGCAGGCAGCTATTCCTAGGGTGCTGCTGGATTTCAGGTAGGAATTCATCTTAACTGACTTCAGATAACTGCTGATCAGCTATCTCAACCTAGGCTGGTCTCTTTGAGCTCCCTTTACAGTTGATGGAGAAAAAGAAACACTTGCGGAAGACAAGTTTTCAGATTATTCTTAATACTTGCCCAAGAAGACATGACTTGTCGTCCTCAGATGTCCGTAAGAAAAATCTCAGGTGACTGACTCAGATCAAAAATACTCAGTAACAGCAGCCTAATATCACCCTCTTGCCTCCCACATCTCCTCCACAGGCAGCATTTTTATGTTCTACTGATCTCAGTCCATATTTTTCTGTTCTTAGTTTCCTCCAGTCTCTCCCAGCTGTATCTAGCAGGTTGCCTCTATACAACCACCCACTTTCTTGAAGGATTTGCTACCTTCCAGTACTTGTAATCTGTTTTATCACTGCTTCACTGTCTAACATCACACTCTGGTACTCTTTTCCTTAGACATTGCCTTGGGAAGTTTCAGTGCTACACTGCAATACAGCTTGTACTGAGGTCCTTTTTGATAAAGTGCTTTCTATCTGTGTGCATCCAGTTCATGGCACAGCAGTTCATCTCCAGCCTGTATCTTTGCTCTGCCGGTGCCCTGCTGCACAATATTGTGCCATCACAGCAAACCAGAACTGAAGTTACGGAAGTGGCAGTTCTGACCTGCTCCCCTGTGACTGACACTTTGAGGATGATAGTGCAAGGTGTGAGTGTGCTACTGGCAATGGAAACAGTTGTTTTTCTGTGCCAGTAAAAGTTAAGTCAAGTCTGCTGCATCTCTTTTCTGCCCTGCTGCTGTTCAGCTGTTCCCATTCCCACTGACAGTACGGTCACCCAGGACTAGAGTGAGTCAGAGATGAGCCACACAGGGATGCAGAGATCACTCTGTTGGCCTCAGTGCTGTCCTTGACAGACTCAGGGCTGATGCCAAAACCCCACTTCCTTTCTGATGTCATGTGACTGCAAACTCCTATTTCATTCTCTGCCTGCTCTCCTTCCTAGGTGAAATCCATTCATTATTTTTAACTGTATGCATAAGTCTTCTTTATCTCTAAACCCAACTGCTCCTCCTGCACAGACTGACTACATGACTTCATGCACACTGTCTCCTAGCAGCTTGTCTGAGCACAAACCATTTTGATGTGCTCCTTCTAAATTTCYTTATGCAATGGCAGAAGCTCTAAGGAAGAATTTCTGATGGATGGCTCTGCAGCTGGTATCTCATTCCTCAGGCAACAGAGAGGCCCACCACTAGGGCATCCAACTGCTCTAAAAACGTGCACATCAAAACATCCTACTTCCTGCAGCACAGTCTGATCTTGTCCCTCCCTCAGCTGCATTTGTCCTCTTTGACCTT